>NW_027224281.1:937161-1142412 GCF_023699985.2 Odocoileus virginianus
GCCAGGCTTCAGCAATATGTGAACCGTGAACTTCCAGATGTTCAAGCTGGTTTTAGAAAAGGCAGAGGAACCAGAGATCAAATTGCCAACATCTGCTGGATCATCGAAAAAGCAAGAGAGTTCCAGAAAAACATCTATTTCTACTTTATTGACTATGCCAAAGCCTTTGACTATGTGGATCACAATAAACTGTGGAAAATTCTTCAAGAGATGGAAATACCAGACCACCTGACCTGCCTCCTGAGAAATCTGTATGCAGGTCAGGAAGCAATAATTAGAACTGGACATGGAACAACAGACTGGTTCCAAATAGGAAAAGGAGTACATCAAGGCTGTATATTGTCACCCTGCTTATTTAACTTATATGCAGAGTACATCATGAGAAATGCTGGGCTGGATGAAGCACAAGCTGGAATCAAGATTTCCAGGAGAAATATCAATAACCTCAGATATGCAGATGACACCACCCTTATGGCAGAAAGCAAAGAAGAACTAAAGAGCCTCTTGATGAAAGTGAAAGAGGAGAGTGAAAAAGTTGGCTTAAAGCTCAACATTCAGAAAACTGAGATCATGGCATCTGGTCCCATCACTTCATGGCAAACAGATGGGGAAACAGTGGAAGCAGTGTCAGACTTTTTTTTGGGGGGCTCCAAAATCACTGCAGATGGTGATTGCAGCCATGAAATTAAAAGACGCTTACTCCTTGGAAGGAAAGTTATGACCAACCTAGACAGCATATTGAAAAGCAGAGACATCACTTTATCAACAAAGGTCCATCTAATCAAGGCTACAGTTTTTTCAGTAGTCATGTATGGACATGAGAGTTGGACTATAAAGAAAGCTGAGCGCCAAAGAATTGATGCTTTTGAACTGTGGTGTTGGAGAAGACTCTTGAGAGTCCCTTGGACTACAAGGAGATCCAACCAGTCCATCCTAAAGGAGATCAGTCCTGGGTGTTCATTGGAAGGACTGAAGTTGAAGCAGAAACTCCACTACTTTGGTCACCTGATGCCAAGAACTGACTCATCTGAAAAGACCCTGATGCTGGGAAAGCTTGAGGGCAGGGGGAAAAGGGGACAACAGAGGATGAGATGGTTGGATGGCATTACTGACTCAATGTACATGAGTTTGGGTAAACTCTGGGAGTTAGTGATGGACAGGGAGGCCTGATGTGCTGCGGTTCATGGGGTTGCAAAAAGTCGGACATGACTGAGCGACTGAACTGAACTGAACTAAATTATTTCACTCATGTTTCTGTTTTATGTAAATAAATAGGTAATTACATTTAATTTGAAAGTCTAAGCAGTATCCATTTATTCATGCAACAAACCCACGCACAGTGCCTAGTAGATCACTGGGCCATGTCCTGTGGGTATAACAGTGAATAAGACAAACACAATAGACTTTTTCATAGCATAGAAAAAAAAATCTACTGAACAAGTTTAAGTGCTGATGTGATAAGTATCTGTCCATAATCCATATTCAGGCTTTATCGGATCTCATAGCTTGTGGGTTTTCCACCAATATCCAGCATTAATAAGACATCAAACTATAGTAGAATTGCTTAAATACAGCGTATTGTCTAGGATACATCCCCAAAGCATAGGAATTTTTATTGTGATGTTAGATTTTACTGGTCTGGTTAGGAAGGGCCTTGGAACTCTCACACTGCCCATCAAACCATTGTCTATGTTTAAATGGGCTTCATTTTGTACTTTTTGTCTCATGCCTTTTGTAAAGGCAAGAGTGTATTTAATTCAGGGTTGTATTTTTTGTTTTGTTTTTGATGGTTTCAAGTAGAATGGAAACTTTGGGGAATAAAAATGGAATACAAAATAACCACAAATTAATAAAATGTCATAAAAGCTAAGGGCAGTAAATATTGCTCTCTCTTTCTCCCTAAATTCTGGAGAAAATTGAGAAATAATGATCAACTTGAGTATTGTTGGAAGCCAACTTGGAAAAATGTCTTGGTGGGAGAACAAGATAATCCTGGTCATTTAACCCAGTAATCAGGACATCTCTTCAAACAACACGAACAAGAAGGCTTTCCCAGCCCTTTCACACTAAAGAGTAATCTGGGATGTTGTCAGTATGATAGAGTAGGGAAAAAATGACAACAGGAGCTAAGAGGGCTTGGGCTAGACCTGGCTTTACTGTAATTAACCGTGTTATGAGTGGCAAGACACTTATTTCTAGATCTCAGTGCCACCATATACAAAAGGATACAATGAGTTATGGCACAGAATTAATGGAGATAAAAATAAAATCAACATATAAACACAACCTATGTCTGTGCATATTTTACTAGTTATTTATTGAATGTTCTCTGTGTATCATGAGCTCCGGAGAGAGGTAATGAGGTTGAATAAACTGCCAAGCAAATCCTTCAGGGCAGTCATGTGGTAGCGGGATTAAGAGTAAGAGCTATTTAATTAACAAGATCTGAGTGTGAGGTCTGATTTGCCATTTAATGTGCAAACTTGGCTCCATTATTTGAAGCTTCTAATCCTCACAGTTCTGTTTTTTGAAATTGAAACTCCTTTATGGGGATGATATGAAAATTACATAAGAGGGTATCTGTGCAATATTCATCACAGATCACATTCTAGCAATTGTGATTAATACTATTGTTAGCAACATGGACAAACTGAAATATGTATAGGTAGAACCAAGGAATGATTACATTCTAAGTGAAGTAAGAAAAGCTAATTTGGCACAGATGGCTATTGAAGGACGATTTTTGAATTGCCATAGATCTTCACTACTTTCAATCAGGCAAAATTGGCTGTCTATTACAAGAAGTCTGTCTCAAGCTTCTTGCAATTTCCCTTGGATTCCTTCCCCAGGATTAGTGCACTGAGAATAGTATGAATTATGGAGTTACTTATGGGGCCTCAGAGTTTATAATACGCACAAAAATAGAAAATCATATTAGGCAAACTTAATGCTTTAGAGAAAGCATTTTCCATTGATATTATTTGATTATTTATCTGATTACTTATTTGATTCAGTAGGTAGGTGATGTTAAGAGTAAATACATTTTAAAATTCATTGTAAAACCTTTAATTTATTGCAAGACAGTAAATACTACATTGTGGCAAATCCTTTTTAGGGAACTTTTCACCTCTTTGTTCCTTAAGGAATAGATTAATGAGTTCAGCATGGGTGAGACAGTATTATTTAATAGTTGCACTGTGGCATCTAGCAAGGGATTGGGTGCGCAATGCAGATAGACAATGATTACAGGTCCAAAGGCACAGAGAATGGCAATGAGGTGGGCACTGCAGGTAGAGAAAGCTTTCTGCCTGCCCTCGGCTGAATGGATCCTCAAAATGGCAATCCCAATGCATGTGTAGGAGGCACAAATACTCAACCAAAGCATTAAAGCCAGAAAGCCAATACTAGTGGAAGCTACTCCCTGGACAGAGGAGCTGTCAGCACAAGCCAGGGGTAAGACAGCAGGAATGTCACAGAAGAAGTGGTCCACCTGATTGGGGCCACAGTAGGGTAGCTGAAAGGTAAAGGATGTCAGGATAGTGGCCTGAAGACAACCCACCAACCAAGCTGCCACGACCAAACCAACACAGACTCCAGGTCTCATGATGAGCTTATACCTCAGTGGGTGACAGATGGCAACAAAACGATCATAAGCCATCACAGAATAGAGGCAGCCTTCCGCCGAGCCCAGGAAATGATAGAAGAAGAGCTGAACAGCACATCCCTTATAAGAAATGGCTCGGCTCTGGCCAGAAAAACAGACTAGCATCTTGGGACAGAGTACAGAGGGGAACAGCATGTCCATAATCGATAGGAGTCCCAAGAAGAAGTACATGGGAGTGTGAAGGGTCGAGGAGGAGACAATTGCTAGAAGGATGAGCAAATTTCCCAGCAGGGTCAAGGGGTAAATGAATGAGAAGATGACAAGGAGCACAGTCTCCAGTCCCTCTGTCTGGGGTATTCCCAGTAGGATGAACTCGTTCAGCTCTGTGTGGTTCCTCATGTTCCTGGGAGGAAGGTCTAGGGGAGACAAAAGACAGGAAAGCATGAATGTGGAGGCTGACTGTGACAGACACAATACTGATACATTCATTAGCACTAATCTTTGTTTACACATAAAGATGATGTTGAAGTTAAGAATCAGAAATTCTGGGAATAATATTTAAGGGCTAAGAAAGCAGATGTATATCACATTCCTTTATGAATAGGGATTCAAAGCAATATGAAGCTTTAACAAAGTGAAATACTGAATGTACTAGGAGAACAAAGGCATCAATAATGAGCAGATGAGCATAGTTTGAAATAAGTCCACAACCAATTATACAACAACAACAACAAAAATGTCCTAAATTTAAGATCAACCTGAAAACATGTGGAAGCCTGCCCCTCCTGACTTCTTTACAGAGCTACAGTTACTCAAATATGTGTTCAAACACCCTAAATATTCATCAAAGGTCAATTTGGGCACCGACACCTCTGTTGAGAAGAATGGTCTGTGATACAGTTTAAGGAGCAGTAAGATTTGGGTGTATGATGTCATTCTAATTGGATATATTTCTTAGTCTAAACATGGGGTCTCAAAGAGCCAGACACAACTGACTGACTGAACTGAACTGAAGGTTATTTGCCTGAAAAGAAATTAACAGTGACAAATTTGATTATTATCCTTGTGTTTAGTTTATTTATAGAGATTAGTAGATGTTTAGAGACTATGTAGATGATAGGTTTTAGTGAAGTCACCATATATAAAGATGAATTTGGGGAATATTTGATGTTTGCTAACTACTGAAATTTTGAAATCCAAAGTATTTTGATTCTGCAGACTTTTCTGTGTCTTCTGATTGTTTTAAATTCTAATTTTAATTTTATTGTGGTAATAAAACTTCACATGAGATCTACTCTCCAAACAGATTTTTAAGTGCACAAGATAATATTAACTATGAACATAATGTTTTACAGCATTAGTGAAACTTTACACCTATTCATTAGCGATTCCTCATTTCCTGTTTTCCCCTACCCTGGTAACCGTCCGTCATTCTGTGTTTTGCTTTTAAGAGTATAATTGTTTTATTTTAAAGGAAAAACTCATTATGTCAAGAACAGGAAAAGGCTGGTAGGGAGTGCTGTGGTCAGCTGTCTGTTACAATGGTTGAGCTCCTGAATTTCTCAAGAAGAGATGCCATGATACTATGCATAAAATAGATAACTAATGAAAACCTACCGTATAGCACAGGGAACTCTACTCAATGCTCCTTGGTGACCTAAATGGGAAATAAATCCAAACAAAAAGAGTAGACTTATGTATATGTATAGCTAATT
Source organism: Odocoileus virginianus (assembly GCF_023699985.2). Lineage (NCBI taxonomy): Eukaryota > Metazoa > Chordata > Mammalia > Artiodactyla > Cervidae > Odocoileus > Odocoileus virginianus. The sequence continues at coordinate 942,481 of NW_027224281.1, forward strand.
AACTTTCCTACAGTGTAGAAACTAACACAATATTGTAAAGCAACTATACTCCAATAAATTAACTTTAAAAAAGAAGAGAGATGTCTTTTTCACTTACACTTTTTACCATTATAATTTGCTTTTTTGAGATACAAAATGCAATTTAAAATGTCCAATTATAATGGTTTGAACTTCTAATTATAATTCCTGGTCAACTTCTCTGATTTTCTTTTATAGTTAATATTATTAATAGTTATTGATTGATAATTTTGTCTTCTAAAAAACCTGAAAAATGGAAAGATAATGCTCTCCATGTACTCAAGTTGTTTATAATCTTGGAATCTCAATTTCTCATCTTTATATAAGCAGAAAGTATTCCCTGCACCAGTAGTCTCAACCTTAACCAATCAGTTAAATATATTATTCCAAGCAGGACACTTTTGAGAGTCAAAGAAAGCGTTATTAATAATTAAGGCAGGATAAGAGGGGTAAAATAGGAACATTTCTGTTCAACCGTTGAATAGTCTCCTTTCCCTCATGTGTGTCCTACAGATCTTTATTTTGATGTTCTGATATAACCATGCCCCTTGAAGATATGGGGTATTCTTATAATTGTGCTGGGTAAATAGAGGGTACCTACTGAATATTTTTTTTCTGATTAACTGAGATAATATTTACCTTCCAGAATTGCTGTAAAGATTAAATGTGATGATACTCAGGAAAGACTTTGATACACAGTAAAATGCTGTATAATGGTTCATTATAATTGTATTTTCTATAGAGATACCCATGCTAAAGAATTTGGGAAAGAGTTACCTGTGTGAAGATCAGAGTTAGTATCTTAAGCCTGAATGAAGTCACCAGGAGAGACAGGGTAAATTATGGACAAAGAAGGAATGAGACACCAAACTTTGAGAAATACTACATTTTAGGAAAAGGAGAGGAAAGGGGACCCATATAATAAGAAATAAATACATTTGTTATATGATTTGGAAGAGGTCAGGGGAATGTCTTTTGCATACCATTTACCATGAAAATTATTATTTTCTCCATGTCTTAGAATTTTCCCCATTGTCAGGGAGAATATGCAACTAATTTTTATACTTAAACAAGTGTGTGGTTCTTTAAAAGTGACAGATGCTGAATTGATGATTAAGGAACAACAAAAGAAATAATAGATGAATGTATTTCTGCACGCTATTTTGTGGGGTGAATGGAGGAAAGGACTCTAACCATTGCACAAAATGGGAAGGAAGCTCTTAGTCATGATTGCTTCCAACAGTGCTAGTCAGGAGTCTATAGCGGAGTGAAAGTAAAAATCAAAGAAGAGGGGAAAATGCTCTGAGCAGTTACACGGCTCAGTTAAGGAAAACAAATGTTGTTTTTCCTACCTTTAAGTTCAGTTTCTTCTATAGGCTTGTGGGACTCAGCATTCTGAACATCTCTCTTCCCTGGGTGCCACGGAAATGGGTTTGGGCTCTCTAAGTGTAGACCCCCAAATGGTCTTTTCCATTCAGGATTACAGAGAGAGAGGATAGTATATGTCTGATGGCTCGCCCATCATCTAGGGTGATTTCTTCAGAGTTAGCAGAAGTGAGATCTCCTACATTCGTAGGGTTTTTAAATGACCTCTTACTCCCTCTGGAGCCCCATCCATGATACATCCCAGGACTCAGGGGGCAGGAGCCCTTGAGTACAGGGAGCAATCAAATGCTGGATGTTGAGAGAGCTCATGACTGAGGAAAGACGACACAGTAATCAAGATAATCCTCAAGCAATTAGGAATCAAAGGAGTTGTGGATCCCCTGTGGCCACCCTAATTTTCTATTCTGGGTAGACCTTCAAGAACCCTCTTTGTTCTTCATAGACTTCACAGATTTGACTTCCTTCTCTGTCATTTGTTGAGTTTTTACCTATTCCCTTACTTTTTATGACTGTAGAAGAAATTGTAACATAAAGAAAAGATCATTCACCTTGGAAGTTTCTGGTTTGAAGAACAAGTCTGTTTCTCATTAGCTGTAAGTCCTTGAGCAAGCCAGTGCTCTTCTCTGAACCATAAAATCAGTCAGTCACTCAGTTCAGTCGCTCAGTCGTGCCCAACTCTTTGCGACCCCATGAATATAATATAGTCCTTCAAAAATTGGAGCTATTGCATAGGGAAACTGGAGATTAAGTGAGATAATGCATGTAAACTTCCTGGCACATAACTACTTAATTATTTGTATTGAAATTGGATGGAGCATAGACTTGTACTCATTGTTAGAATCTTTTTTTGTTCTTTTACCCCTTCTCTTCTTAAGATGAGTTTTTTCATTGTTTTGTTTTGTTTTGTTTCAGTTTGGTCAGTATGGTTTCATTTCTTTTATCAACTAGTAATTATAGTGTGGGGCTTCCCTGTGGCTCAGACAGTGAAGGATCTGTCTGCAATGCAGGAGATCTGGGTTTGATTCCTGGGTTGGGAAGATCCCCTGGAGCAGGGAATGGCTACCCACTCCAGTATTCTTGCCTGGAGAATTCCATGGACAGAGGAGCCTGATGGGCTACAGTCCATGGGGTTGCAAAGAGTTCAACACTACTGGACAGCTAACACTTTCACTATAACTATAATGAAAGAGATGGTGAGAAGCCAAACCAAAATGAAACAAAACAAAAGAAAATAATAGGTATAGAGTTACCCAAAAAAAGGAATATCAGAATGTTTTTTATAATAATGGGTTGTTTTCTATGGAATCTAAATAAGATTTTCCAGGTTCTCAGGATTCAACAAGCCGATCCAAGAAAGGGAAAGTGGAACTAACATTTAAAGAGAGCCCACTTGTGAAAAAGGTCTTTTAAAATCTTATTTTATTTACTTCTTACAACATCCACACAGGGTAGCTATTATTAGTCCACTTTATAAATGATGACATGGTCATCAGAGAGAAGAATTTTTCCCAAGATTACACAATGTTGAGTAGGAGAGGTAGGAATTGAGCCACAAGTTTTTTAATCTAAAGCTCACAGACTTGATTCTGGGGACAGAGCCAAGTTGATACTAAAACATCAGAATCTGGTTCCTAGTTTTCTCTCCAAGTTTGACCCTCTGGATCAGCAAGGTATACCCTTTCCTAGTCCTCAGAGAGTAAGACCCTTGAGCTTTACCCTGCTCATCTCCTTTCACAGTTCTTTATGACTCTGTTTTGCCCAAAACACATTTGCTTGTAGTTGATGATGACTGTCACTCTTAAGCAATGATTAGTATCTTCTGAGGAATTTCCGACAAGCAATTAAATATCTTTATGATGACACCCATTATTCTTGTCTGAAATTAAAACTCTCTGTCTTATCAAGTAGAATACATAGCACTGATTTATAATAAGAGCTCATGTAGAGTTGTAGCTAGATATGTATTTTTTAACTCATCCTATCTACTATCCATCCACCCATGATACATTTCTTCTAAACCCAGTTTTCATGTGATCTCTCCAACCATAAACTTTATGAATTACTAGTAGTTATGTAAAAATGATGCTTATTATTTGTAACTTTCATCACAGATAGCTGACATAATAAAAGCTTATGACTGTATCTTTTTAAGCATTTGTCCATTAAATGTTTTTGAAATCTATTTAATAATATCTATAGTAGATAAAAGACTTAGTGACTAAACAACAGCAACAGCATGGCTCCCCAGGTGGCACTAGTGGTAAAGAATTGGCCTACCAGTGCAGGAGACACAAGAGACATGGGTTCGATCCCTGGGTCGGGAAGATCCCCTGGAGAAGGGCACTTTCCCACTCCAGTATTCTTGCCTAGAAAATTCCATGCACAAAGGAGCCTGGCGGGCTATAGTCCATGGAGTTGCAAAGAATCAACATGACTGAGCATGCACACACACACACACAGTAGAAAGACTTCGTGACTAAAGAGCAACAACATAACAGAAAACAATCAAAGGGCCTAACAGTATGCAGAAATTGGGATACGTATGTATTTATTCTTGGGGCTTTCCAGCTGGTGCCGGTGGTAAGGAACCCACCTGCTAATAATGCAGGAGACAGAAGAGAAGCAGGTTAGATCCCTGGGTCAGGAAGACCTCCTAGAGGAGAGCATGGCAGCCCACTCCAGTATCCTTGCCTGGAGAATCCCATGGACAGAAGAGCCTGGTGGGCTGTAGTTCATAGGGTCACAAAGAGTTGGACACAACTAAAGCCACTTAGCATGCATGCATGTGTATTTATTCTTAATTAACATCTTGGGCATTTATTTGCTGATAGGTTTTCAAGTTTTAAAAACACATAAAGGGCAGGAAGAGAAATCATGATGGCATAGCAGGATGACTTGGAGCTCACAACCCCCACAAACACATCAAAAATACACCTACATACAGAGCAATTCTCACTGAAAACTAACTGGAAACTGTCATGAGGATTTCTGTACAATGAAGGATATAAGAAAGGTGAAGTGAAGTGAAGTGAAGTCGCTCAGTCATGTCCGACTCTTTGCAACCCCATGGACTGTAGCCCACCAGGCTCCTCTGTCCATGGGATTCTCCAGGTAAGAATACTGGAGTGGGTTGTCATTTCCTTCTCCAGGGAATCTTCCCAACCCAGGGATCAAACCCAGGTCTCCCACATTGCAGGCAGGCGCTTTAACCTCTGAGCCACCAGGGAAGCCCTAAACTGTATGTTGCCCCCTCTGAGGTTTGAACTCAGGACCTTCAGATTATGAGACTGACGCGCTGCCTACTGTGCTAAGGAGGCAACTGTAAGAAATGTACACACTTAAAAAGACTTTAAAGTCCCATTAGTGTTACTTTATTTATCATTAGCAGAATCATTCATCTTTTCCAAGTAGGAAAAAAAAGCCAAAGCTCATAACAACAATTTAAAAAAGAGATGAATATATTTCTTAATTTATTCTTAATTAGGAATAGGAAAAGGAAATTGTGAAAGTGGTATGAAATAAAGAAGATATACTTTTTTAACATTTTTTTATTTTTTTATTTAAATTATTTATTTATTATACTTTACAACATTGTATTGGTTTTGCCATACATTGACTTGAATCCGCCATGGGTGTACATGTGTTCCTCATCCTGAACCCCCCTCCCAACTCCCTCCCCATCCCATCCCTCTGGGTCATCCCGACCAGTCCTGAGCATTCTGTATCATGCATCGATCCTGGACTGGTGATTCGTTTCACATATGATAATTTACATGTTTCAATGCCATTCTCCCATATCATCCCGCCCTCGCCCTCTCCCACAGAGTCCAAAAGACTGTTCAATACATCTGTGTCTCTCTTGCTGTCTCGCATACAGGGTTATCGTTACCATCTTTCTAAATTCCATATATATACGTTAGTAAAAATTGAAAAATACTTGAGAGAAGACTCAAATTTCCTTCCCCATGGTGAGAAAGAAATAGAATGAGAAAGTTACCAATAAAAATATTGTAAATAAACACACAGAAACCCTTCTCCTATGACTACTTGCACCCTGATTCTAGTCAATACTTTCCAACTGGGTCCTTAGATGTATTATTTCATTAACTGAGGTCATCAAGTCCTTCTCATCTTAGGGAAGAGTGGGGCCTATTCAATTAGAGGGTATGAGTTTCAGTCCTACCCCCATGTTTACTAACTTGTACATGGCACTTAAACTCTCTATGCCTCAGGTTTATAATTTCTAAAATAGTGATGATAATAATAGCATCTCTTTCATCGGGTTGTCTTGATGACTAAATGGAAAAAACACATAAAATGGTTAGAACAGTATGTGGCATGTCATATATAATCAATAATGTCAGTTGACATCATAAATGTTCTCAAAACTTTCCGCAAGTCCCCCATCATAACGCTCACCAGACATTTTCCCCTTTAATTCCTGTGTCCCCTATACACTGTAAACTCTATAAAGACCAACATTTCTTCTGTCTTCTCTGCCACTTCTCTTGTAGTGCTGTGAATACTGCAGGATACACAGTAGGCACTCTATAAATAACTCTGTAAGTTACATTGTACTCTGGTAAAAGCCTTCCAAATCTTTCTCACCTTTCTCAGATGCTCAGCATTCGGGTCAACAGACACTCTGACTTCCATCCTTTTCCCTCAGCCACCACGCAAGTTCAGAGCCATTTAGGTTTTTATTGAACTATATGCTGAAATGTAATGATGCCAGTTATACTTCTAGCTTTTCCCATATACTCCCTCTTATTTGGCCATACACATAGCTGGAGAATATGTCCTGAAAGCATATATCTGCCCTTTCTTTTTTTTTTTTATCTTCCCCTTTCTAATTTAAAAATTTTCAGTGATCTTCAGTTACCCAATGAGCTACTGAAACACTGTAATGAAAGTACACTGGAACATTGTAATAAAAATACACCTTTCAAAACTATGGTTAAATTTTGGATAAAATTAAAGAAAAAGTCAAGTGAAATTCTATACTTAATCCAGAGGGTTTCCTTACTAGTTAGAAAGTGCCAGGTTCTTCAGATGTTTCCACTGCTCAATATAAAGAGTACCTCCAAAAGACATGGAGAAGGGAGAAGAACAGCACACAGAATGAGAGAAACATGAAAGTCATCTATTTGATAAGACCTAGTATCCAACATCACTGCAGGTGGCGACAGCAGCCATGAAATTGAAAGACGATTACTCCTTGGAAGGAAAGTTATGACCAACCTAGACAGTATATTAAAAAGCAGAGACATTACTTTGTCAACAAAGGTCCATCTAGTCAAGGCTATGGTTTTTCCAGTGGTCATGTATGGATGTGAGAGTTGGACTCTAAAGAAAGCTGAGGGCCGAAGAATTGATGCTTTTGAACTGTGGTGTTGGAGAAGACTCTTGAGAGTCCCTTGGACTGCAAGGAGATCCAACCAGTCCATCCTAAAGGAGATCAGTCCTGAATATTCATTGGAAGGACTGATGCTGAAGCTGAAATTCCAATACTTTGGCCACCTGATGCAAAGAGCTGACTCATTTGAAAAGACCCTGATGCTGGGAAAGATTGAAGGCAGGAGGAGAAGGGGATGGCAGAGGATGAGATGGTTGGATGGCATCACCGACTCAATGGACATGGGTTTGGGTGGACTCCGGGATTGGTGATGGACAGGGAGGCCTGGCGTGCTGCGGTTCATGGGGTCACAAAGAGTTGGACACAGCTGAGCAACTGAACTGAGCCGAAGTGAACTAGTATCCAAAATACATAAACAATCTCCAGTCAACAGTAAAAAAAAAAAAAAAAAAAGGAAATAATCCAAGGAATACACAGCTCAGTGAGATGAGGTACCGAGTCCAGAAATAAATCTGCATTTATTGGAACAATAATTTTGACAAAAATACAAAGGCAATTTAATGAAGAAATGTAGATATTCATATCAAAAACAAACAAATACACAAACAAAATAGAGACTCAATCTGTACCTCACATTAACAAAAACCATCACAAAATGAATCATAAATATTAATGTAAAACATGAAATTTAAGAATTTTTAAATACAAAAAAGATTGTGACAGAGTGTCCATTGACAGACGAATGGATAAATATTGGTGTGTATGTGTGCTAAGTTGCTTCAGTCATGCCTGACTCTTTACCACCCCATGGACTGTAGCCCACCAGGCTTCTCTGTCCATGGGATTCTCCAGGCAAGAATACTGGAGTGTGTTGCCACGTCTTCCTCTAGGTGGAGCATCCTGACCCAGGAATTGAACCTACATCTCTTATGTCTCCTGCACTGGCAAGCAAGTTCTTTACCACTAGAGCCACCTGGGAAACATATACATATATGTTTATATATATATATAACAATATATATATATATATATATACACATGCCACAATAGAATATTACTCAGCCATAAAAAATAAAATCTTGCCACTTATGATGTAAATGGATCTAGGTGAAATGAGTCAGAAAGAGAAAGGCAGATACTGCATGATCTCACCAACTTGTGATCTCTAAAAAACAGATAAAACAAAAACCAGACTCACAGACACAGAGAAAAAGTGGGTAGTTGCCAAAGGGGATGGTGTTGGGAGAAGAGAGAAATAGGTGAAGGGAATTAAGAAATACAAATGTCCAGTTGCAAAATTTAAAAATCATGGAAATATACATCATAAGGAATATGGTCAATAATATTATAATAACTTTGTATGGAGACAGGTACCACATTTACCATGGTGACAGTTCATAAAGTAACTAAATATTAAATTACTATGTTGCACACCTGAAAATAACATAGTACATCAAGTATATGCCACCAAAACAAAACAGCAACAAAAAGAAAATCTTGAAAGAAACCAAGAGCAAAGGATATTTTACCTACAGGGAACAGAGATAAGAATTACAGAGAAACTCTCATTGGAAACTGGGCAATCAAAAAAGAATGGAGAAAAAAAATCTAAAGTGTTGAAATACAAAAATCACCAGCTTAGAATTTTAAATCCAATAATGTTATCCTTCAAATTGAAGGTAAAATGATGACATTCTCAAATAAACAAAATCTGAGAGAATCTGTTGCCTGAGGCCTGCCTTGCAAAAGATATTAAAAGTAGTTCTTTAGGCAAAAGAAAAATAATCTAGGTCAGATGCTTGAATTGACATTTTAAGAAAACATCAGAGAAAGAATAAATATTAGTAAAATATTATTTTTCTTATTTTTAATTTATCTAAAACATAACTGTGAATTTAAAATAATAAGAGTAATACTAAAAAACAATTAGAGGAAAAAGTAGCCAGAAGACACTTTGACATAAATTGCAGCAAGATCTTTTTTGATCCACCTACCAAAATAATGAAGAATAAAAAAAGGGGCCTAATTAAACTTAGGAGATTTTGCACAACAAAGGGATTCATAAACAAAAAGAACATACAACCCTCAGAATGGGGAAAAAAGTGTGTAAATGAAGCAATCAAAAAGGGTTTTATCTCCAAAATATGCAAACAACTCATGCAGCAATGTGTCAAAAACAAAAACAACAACAAAATCAAAAAGTGGGCAGAATATCTAATCACACATTCCTCCAAAGAAGACATGCATATGGCCACAAAGTACAGGCAAAGATGCTCAATATCACCAATAATTAGAGAAATACAAATCAAAACTACATTGAGACATCACCTCACACCAGTCAGAATGACCATCATCAAAAATTCTACAAACAAGAAGTGCTGGAGAGGGTGTAAAGAAAAGGGAACCCCCTACACGGTTGGTGTGAATGTAAATTGGTGCAGCCACTATGGCGAAAGTATGTAGGTTCCTTAAGAAACTAAAAATAGAGCTACCATATGATCCAGCAATCTCATTCCTGGACATATATCTGGAGAAAACCCTAATTTGAAAAGATACATGCACACCAGTGTTTGCTGTAACACAATTTACAACAGCCGAGACATGGAAGCAACCGAAATGTCACTCAGAGAACTCAAACAGGGCCTCTGAGACAATCTAAAAGGGTGAGATGGGGAGGGAGATGGAAGGGAGGTTTGAGAGGGAGGGGACATGGGTGTACTTATGGCTGATTCTTACTGAGTTTGACAGAAAACAACAAAATTCTGTAAAGCAATTATCCTTCAATTAAATAAAGTAATTAATTTTTTAAAAGGACACTGTGGTACATATATACAATGGAATATTACTCAACCATTAAAAAGAATGAAATAATGCCATTTATAGCAACATGGATGGGCCCAGAGATTATCATACTAAGTCAAGTAAGTCAGACAAAGAAAGATAAATATCAAATGATATGACTCATTTTAAAATCTAATTTTTAAAATGATATAAAGGAACTTATTTACAAAACAGAAACAGACTCAGATTTCAAAAAAAAACTTATGTTTACCAAAGGAGAAACATGGTGGGGGAGGAGGAGAGGGAGGACCCTGGGTTTAACGCAAACACACACACACTACTATATATAAAATAGATAACTAACAAGGACCTACTATATAGCACAGGGAACTCTATTCAATATTCTGTAATAACCTAAATGGGAAAAGACCTGAAAAAGAATTAATGTATGTATATGTATAGCTGTACACCAAAAACTAACATATTTTAGATAAACTATACCCTAAAAATAATTTCAAATCTTCAATTTAAAAAAAAAGATTAAACCAAATTATATTATAAGGAGCTATGCAGTTTAAGATAATATATGTTTTTGTTTTACTAAATTAATAAACTGGAAAATCATGTTTAAAAATATAGTATAGTTTTTATAATAAAATTCCTCAGAAACATTAGTTAAACAAATATTCCACAGCAGCAGCTTTGGATAAAGTTAAACACTGAGAAATATAAATGTAACACATTTCTTACTGATCTCTAAATTATATTACTTTGTTAAATGAGTGTATCTTCATTACAGAGATTATTTGCTCTGTGAATGCCCTACTTTATCTTTAAGTGTCAACAGAACTTTCTTCACTTCCTTGTTCCTCAGAGTGTAGACCACAGGGTTCAGAAGGGGCGTCATCACAGTGTAGAAAACAGCCACAATCCTGTCCATAGCCTCCTTGGAGCCTGGTCTCAGGTAAATGAAAACACCAGGGCCAAAGAAGCACAGGACCACAGTGCAGTGGGAGGCACAGGTCTGGAAGGCTCTCCATCGCCCCTCTGAGGTGCGGATCTTCAGGATGGAATGGACGATGGACACGTAGGACAGCACTATCAGGAGAAAGCAGCCTGAAGCCACCAACCCAATGTTGACAAAGATCACCAACTCGTTGGCAGAGGTGTCTGCACAGGCCAGTTTGAGGATGGGTGGTGCATCACAGAAGTAATGCTGGATCTGGTTGGGTCCACAGAAGGGCAAACGGAACGTCAGTGTGGTCTGGACAGCAGAGTGCAGAGAACCACTGAGCCACGTGGTTGTGGCCAGGAGAACACACGCCCTCCCACTCATCATGCTGGCGTACCTGAGCGGGTAACTGATGGCCAGGAAGCGGTCATAGGACATGACGGTGTAGAGGAAGCACTCGGTGCTGCCCAGGAAGTGGAAGGAGTAGAGCTGGGCCACACAGCTGGGAAAGGAGATAGCACTGCCTTCGGGGGACACCAGGGTCATCAGCATTTTGGGCACAGTGACCGTGGAGAACCACATGTCAATGAAGGACAGGTTGCTCAGGAAGTAGTACATGGGGGTGTGCAGGCGGGGATCTGCTGTGATCACCATCAGGATGAGAAGGTTCCCCACCACAGTGAGGACATAGATCATCAGGAAGATTCCAAGGAGAAGCGTGTCCAGCTCTGGTGCATGCGGAAGGCCCGAGAGGATGAACATTGTCACTACACTCCTGTTTGTCATCTCTCCACACTTTTGGTCTCTCTCTCTCTCTCTCTCTGGGAACATCAAGAGCACCCAACATTTTATTGAGAACTGAGAACTGCATTATACAAGGTAGGTAATTCTAGAGTCATACTCAACTTTGCTTACCACAAACCTCCCTTGAAAAAGGAGAACGGTTTCATCTTCTCCCTCTTATATCCCTCTTATATCTCCCTCTTATATCCCTTATATCCCTCTCATTCTCTCTCTCTCTCTCTCTCTCTCTCTCTCTGTGTCTCACACACACACACACACACACACACACACACACAGGCACACATAGATGCGAAAAAGGGAGAAAACCACACAAATTTCTGTTGGTATATCATGAATACTACTAACTTAGCACCATAAAACAAGCCAAATTTTCTATTTTATACTTTCTGGGGATCATGTTAGCTTGTTGTGTGTTCCAGGTCTCAATGCTGAAATCAAAGTTTCAGGTTGGTCTCTCATCTCATCTGAAGTTCAGGATCACCTGCCTCAGTGACAATGTCAGAGTGAAGTAAGATAATAAATGGCAACTGCTTAGTAAAGTAACGACATTCATAGGTACTCAGTAAATGATAGCAAATTATATGGAGCTGTTGCCGTGCTTTTTAAATGTACAGTTATAGCTATGGAGGGAGAGAAATACAGAGACAGAGAGGGAGTAGAGTGAGAAAATACATTCTCATTGTGCTACAGAGACTTCTCAATTTCAAAGCTACAATTTTGAGGAAAATTTCACCACTGGTTTTGGTACTGGTATCTCACTACCACTAATTGTTTATATAGGCAATAATCTCATAGCAGCTTAAGAAACTATAAACTTCATACAGAATCCTGACAACCTCTCATGTGATCCAGAAAACACCAACCATCACAACACTGCTAGCCTCGAACTTGTCTTCTTTTATGCAGTCATCTATGAGGCACTGAAAATATAAACTTTATATGTGTTCTCCCAACCAAAATTCACTGGGAAGTGGCTGGTTTCTCACATACATATTTGTATCTTAAATATTTAAATATAATATTTTCTCATCAGCTTTGTTGGGGATGATATTCTCCCCCAATCTTCTATTCCTTATACTCATAAATCTAGGAAATGACCTCAAAAGAGAAGACAACTAACTCTAGGAAGCATATAATTCTTATGTAAAACCTACTACGTGTAACAAGAAAGAACAAGAGAAAAGGATCTATGTTAACTTAATATCAAGAAATATTGGGCAAATAACACCAGAGAGAAAGAAGAGATGGAGCCAAAGAGAGAACAACACCCAGTTGTGGATGTGACTGGTGATGCAAGTAAAGTCTGATGCTGTAAGAACAATATTGCATAGGAACCTGGAATGTTAGGTCCATAAATGAAGGTAAATTGCAAGTGGTCAAATAGGAGATGGCAAGAGTGAACATCGACATTTTAGGAATCAGTGAACCAAAATGGACTGGTATTAACAAATTTAACCCAGATGACCACTATATCTACTACTGTGGGCAAGAATCCCTTAGAAAAATGGAGTAGCCATCATAGTCAAAAAAAGAATCTGAAATGCAGCACTTGGGTGCAGTCTCAAAAATGACAGTGATCTCTGTTGATTTCCAAGGCAAACCATTCAATATCACAGTAATCCAAATCTATGCCCCAACCAGTAATGGTGAAGAAGCTGAAGCTGAAGTTGAATAGTTCTATCAAGACATACAAGACCTTCAGGAACTAACACCCAAAAAAGATATTATTTTCATTATAGGGGACTGCAATGTAAAAGTAGGAAGTTAAGAGATACCTGGAGTAAGAGGCAGATTTGTCCTTGGAGTTCAAAATGAAGCAGGGAAAAAGCTAACAGAATTTTGCCAAGGGAATGCACTGGTCATAACAAACACCCTCTTCCAACAACACAAGTTAAGCCTCTAGATACGGACATCACCAGATGCTCAATACTGAAATCAGATTGATTATATTCTTTGCAGCCAAAGATGGAGAAGCTCTGTACAGTCAGCAAAAGCAAAACTGGGAGCTGGCTGTGGCTCAGATCATGAACTCCTTATTGCAAAATTCAGACTTTTAAATTGAAGGAAGTATGGAAAACCACTAGACATTGAGGTATGACCTAAATCAAATCCCTTATGATTGTACAGTGGAAGTGACAAATAGATTCAAGGAATTAGATCTGGTAGACAGAGTGCCTGAAGAACTATGGATGGAGGTTCCTGACATTGTACAGGAGGCAGTGATCAAGACCATTCCCAAGAAAAAGAAATGCAAAAAGGCAAAATGGTTGTCTGAGGAGGCCTTACAAATAGTTGAGAAAAGAAGAGAAGCTAAAGGCAAAGGAGAAAAGGAAAGATATACCCATTTGAATGCAGAGTTCCAGAGAATAGCAAGGAGAGATAAGAAAGCCTTCCTCAGTGATCAATGCAAAGAAATAGAGGAAAACAATAGAATGGAAAGACTAGAGATCTCTTCAAGAAAATTAGAGATACCAAGGGACTGTTTCATGCAAAGATGTGCAAAATAAAGGACAGAAATGGTGTGGCCCTAACATAAACAGAAGACATTAAGAAGAGGTGGCAAGAATACAAAAAGAACTATACAAAAAAGATCTTCATGACCCAGATAACCAGGATGGTGTGATCACTCACCTAGAGTCAGACATCCTGGAATTAGGAAGTCAAGTGGACATTAGGAAGCATCACTATGAACAAAGCTGGTGGAGGTGATGGAATTCCAGTTGAGATGTTTCAAGTCCTAAAAGATGATACTGTGAAAGTGTAGCACTCAATATGCCAGCAAATTTGGAAAACTCAGCAGTACCCAAAGGACTGGAAAAGGTCAGTTTTCATTCCAATCACAAAGAAAGGCCAATGCCAAAGAATGCTCAAACTACTGCACAATTGCACTCATCTCACATGCTAGTAAAGTAATGCTCAAAATTCTCCAAGCCAGGCTTCAACAGTACATGAACCATGAACTTCCAGATGTTCAAGTTGGATTTAGAAAAGGCAGAGGAACCAGAGATCAAATTGCCAACATCCATTAGATCATCAAAAAAGCAAGAGAGTTCCAGAAAAACATCTACTTTTGCTTTATTGACTATGCCAAAGCCTTTGACTGTGGGGATCATAAGAAACTATGGAAAATTCTGAAAGACATTGGAATACCAGACCACCTGACCTGCCTCCTGAGAAATCTGTATGCAGGTCTAGAAGCAACAATTAGAACTGGACGTGGAACAATAGACTGGTTCCAAATAGGGAAAGGAGTACTTCATGGTTGTATATCATCAACCTTCTGATTTAACTTACATGCAGAGTATATCATGCAAAACGATGGGCTAGACAAAGCACAAGCTAGAATCAAGATTGCTGGGGAAAACATCAATAATTCAGATATGAAGATGGCACAACTCTTATGGCAGAAAGTGAAGAAGAATTAAAGGGCCACTTGATAAAAGTGAAAGAGAAGAGTGAAAAGTTGGCTTAAAACTCAACATTAATATACAAAGGTCATGGCATCCGGTCCCATCACTTCATGGCAAATAGATGGGGAAGCAATGGAAATAGTGACAGACTTTATTTTCTTGGGCTCCAAAATCACTGCAGATGGTGACTGCAGCCATGAAATTAAAAGATGCTTGCTCCTTGGAAGAAAAGCTATGACCAACCTAGACAGCATATTAAAAAGCAGAGACATTACTTTGCCAACAAAAGTCTGTCTAGTCAAAGCTATGGTTTTCCAGTAGTCATGTATGGATGTGAGAGTTGGACTATAAAGAAAGCTAAGCACCGAAAAATTGATGTTTTTCAAGTGTGGTGTTGGAGAAGACTCTTGAGAGTCCCTTGGACTGCAAGGAGATCAAGCCAGTCCATCAAAAGGAAATCAGTCCTGAATATTCATCAGAAGGACTGATGCTGAAGCTGAAATAGCAATATTTTGGTCACCTGATGAGAAGAACAGACTCATTGAAAAAGACCCTGATGCTGAGTAAAATTGAAGGCAGGTGGAGAAAGGGATGACAGAGGATGAAATGGTTGGATGGCATCATCAACTCAAAGGACATGAGCTTGAGCAAGCTTCGGGTTGTTGGTGATGGACAGGGAAGCCTGGCATGCTGCAGTCCGTGAGGTCACAGAGTCGGACACAACTGAGAGACTGATCTGAACTGAACTGAATATCAATAAAAGCTAGAACTGTGTACAATGGAAACAGAGGCAGAAATGGTATTTTTAGTTCAATCCAAAATATTGTTGAATTCAAGATTGTTACTTTTTTTCAAGGAAAGATTCACCAGTGTGAGAGAAATTAAGTTCTCTGCTCTTAACAAAGCCACACAGAATAGATACTCTCTCCAGACAATCTGGCTTAAGCTACATTAAAGCTATATTCTTCAAATGAAAGAGTAAATAGCTGTGACAATTACTCTAATATCCTATGTGGGTATCAGAACCAAAAAAAAAAAAAATGAAACAAACATATCTCTAAAATTTCTACTGTACCAGTGGGAGCCCATCGCCAGGATAAATCACATAGATCACATAAATTATGAAGTTTTTCATCAGATGAATTGCAAGGTAGCCTGAGACCTAAGACTGGCATTATCAGTGAGAGAAAACAGGGTTTGACATGTCTGTTTATGCTGTAGCAACTTTGTCCCTTTTCGTAGGTCCCTATTACTAATTGTACTATAAAGATATGTATATGTTGTATAAACATATATGTGTGTATATATATGTGTGCAGTTTGTGTGTGTGTATTACACATACAGAGAGAAAGAATAAAGAATAGAAAAAAAGAATGAGAGACAGTTAAGACCTGATAACCACAAGTGGTTATCAATGTCTTATCTAACAATGTTAGATAACAATATCTTATCTCGAAACAGAAGCTTAAGAGGGAAAGCAAGTGGAAATGAGAGAAATTTACCTTTCTAAGAACTCACCTTTACTGCATGACTATGTATATATATATTATATATATGTATAAATATATAAATATATCTATATTGATAATTTAAATTCAATATACTTAAATTTATAAAAATACAACTATAAAAATTTATAAAAATATAAAATTCACTTGTGTTTACCCTTCACCCTGGAGAATGTTGAACACTTAACATGCTATGTTGAAGACTTATTTGCAAGTTACTACTCAAAGAGCTGGTGTACCTGTGATTGCTTGTTGAGAAACAGTGGTTCATTTCTGTTCAAGGACCCAACCAACTTAAGCGCAGAGAATGAAGTTCACATAGCTGGAAAGGTAGAATGTAACTTGATTTGCTTTCTCAGGGAATAGGATTACTCTTGGGTGTTCAGGCTCCCTAGATGAACAGAAAAACAACAGAAAGGGACTAATGAAAGATTTTTAATAATTGCCTACATATTTCCCTCTGTGTTTGTTATCTGAACACTCCTGAGAGGAGTTCATGACTTTCTGGAGCTAGTACTTATGCCAAAGAGGAAAGAAGGACTCAGTTACCCTATTTCCTTATCAGTGAGACAGATAAGCTCACAACTGTTTATTCTAAACATAAACTTGCCCAGAACCCATAAATGGTCATCTCACTTTTTCCCCTTTTATTTGCCATGTAGTGATGGGACCAGATGCCCTGATCTTAGTGTCTTGAATGTTGAGTTTTAAGGCACCTTTTCCACTGTCAGTCATCCCTATTCATTATGGAGTTGAGCCAGATTCTATGTTAACTATTGACTTCTATAATTTAGGATCCTTTTCAAGTACTAATAAACTCAGAGAATACAGCTTCAAGGACTCAATCATACATGTCATGTTATTACAAACAATGTTTTAAAATATCAGGTTAACAGAGGAACAGAACCATAATAATGTCTCCAAGGACAAGTTCCGGGCTTCACAGAAGTTATTTCAGTTATTTCAAGGAAAGCCTCAAGCTGCTGCTGCTGCTAAGTTGCTTCAGTCGTGTCCGACTCTGTGCAACCCCATAGATGGCAGCCCACCAGGCTCCCCCATCCCTGGGATTCTCCAGGCAAGAACACTGGAGTGGGTTGCCATTTCCTTCTCCAATGCATAAAAGTGAAAGTGAAGTCGCTCAGTCATGTCCAACTTGTACCGACCCCATGGACTACAGCCTACCAGGCTCCTTCATCCATGGCATTTTCCAGGCAAGAGTACCGGAGTGGATTGCCATTGCCTTCTCCGGAGAGTCTCAAGAGAATACATAAAAATACAGCACAATTTGTTGAAAGTTCCACTCACCTTTCATCATTACTGAGAAACCTGTATGCATGTCAAGAAGCAACAGTTAGAACTGGACGTGAAAAAATGGGCTGGTTCAAAATTGGGAAAGGAATACATCAAGACTGTACATTGTCACTCTGCTTATTTAACATACATGCAGAGTACATAATGAGAAATGCCAGACTGCACTGGCATTTGTACGTTGCATTGGCAATAATAGTGTTAATCATGATACTAATGTATTACCAGTGATTTAAAGAAAACCACATTCATATAACTTCAAAATTACTATACTTTTGAAGATGCATGAATCACTAGTCAATCACTAAGATAGTTTGTAAAAGGATTGATACTGAGAATCAAACTCTCTAGCTGGTGGTCACAGGTTCAAATTTTAAAACTTGAATTAAGAAACTATTGTGAGCATTGAAACATGTATATTATCAAGTGTAAAACAGATCACCAGCCCAGGTTGGATGCATGAGACAAGTGCTCAGAGCTGGTTCACTGGGATAACCCAGAGGGATGGGATGGGGAGGGAGGTGTGGGGGGTGGGGATCGGGATGGGGAAAACATGTAAATTTATGACTGATTCATGTCAATGTATGGCAAAAACCACTACAATACTGTAAAGTAATTAGCCTCCAACTAATAAAAATAAAGGAAAAAAAAAGAAACTATTGTGGACAGTACTACTACAGTCCACAGAGTCACAAAAACTCAGACAGGACTGAATGACCAACACTTTTCACTTATCAAAGGAATTTTACTTCTATTAACTCATTGAATTCTCCAAACAGTACTGCTAGAGAAGGTCTTTCACAGCTGAAAAACAGAGATACAGAGCATAAAACTATTCCTAACCTTATTTGAACCAATATTTGCTTTTGTTTACATGCAGTTATAGCACTTCACGCATTGCACGTGCAAGTCCATTTGTATGGACTGTGTAGCTATTGGCTGGGCGGTTATAGGATGTTTTGTCTTTACTAGGCCTTATTTTTCTAACTTGTAAAAGAAATAAGTTAAAATCCCATGATGCCAAGTGATTAAATTACACTTTAATTTTTTTTACTTTTTTCTAAATAAGAAGCACCCTTGGCTCCAGCCTACAATGTAGGGTGTCCTTGTCCTAGAGAAGGTTGAGTTTGGTGAATCTGAATTTCCAAGATTCTGAAATATTGAGAGAAGGTGCTCTCTGAGCATCATGACCCTCATCAACATCCACAGTGAAATAACCCAGCATAGAATGGTTGTGCTGAATATGAGCATCTGGTCCATTAATACCGGAATTTAAGGTCAGATTCTGTGATGGAGACTGGAGGTGTTTGACGGTAGCTTCCTCCTGATCACCCTGACTAAACCTGAGAAACTTCAGGACTCGCTGAAGGTGGTGATGGTTCCCAGTCTCTGAAAGGAGCCTCTCAGATCTATAGCTTGTCCTGGCAGACCTACCTAGAGAGACAACAAGCCTCTCAGACATGCAGAACTCTTTCATTGTAGGAGCACTGACCAGGGTCAAGATGTCCTGGGAAGCGGGGTAGTTACCTTGGGACCTTCATGCAAACACACACACAGGCACACACACACACATACACACACATGCAGCCACAAAAAGCACTGAGCTGGCTCAGTAAGTGACCTCTGATAATTTTGGCTGTTCTTAAGAAGTGTCCCCAGTTTGTGAGCATAAGACAAAAACAAAAAAGCATATTATCAACTTAGGTATATATAAATAGCTCACTATTCTGCATCCAAGATCCAAGTTGAATATTCACCCTTTAAAAAGGTAAAAATCATGTTATATGCCAATTATATGTGAATAAAATTAGAGGGAAATGTAAAATTATGTGCCACAGAGAAATGATTTCAGAGATCAAAATTTAACATGTTTATCATAAATAAAATATTTGTAACTTTTTCAATTTCAAAAAACTCTTTGGAACAAATATTCCTGACTAAGAAATTTGGATAAAGTTTAACACGGAGAACTGTATATATAAAATATTTCACACTGATAAAATCATATATTGTACTATACACTCTTATATTTCTATGTTTCATTATACTATTCTATTACTATATTTATTAAATGAGCAAGTCTACATAGCAGAGATTATTTGCTCTGTGAATACACTACTTTGTCTTTAAGCTTCAAGAGAGCTTTCTTCACTTCCTTGTTCCTAAGGGTGTAGACCACAGGGTTCAGAAGGGGCGTCATCACAGTGTAGAAAACAGCCACAATCCTGTCCATGGCGTCCTTGGAGCCTGGTCTCAGGTAAATGAAAACACAAGGAACAAAGAAACAAAGAACCACAGTGCAGTGGGAGGCACAGGTCTGGAAGACTCTCCATCGCCCCTCTGAGGTGCGGATCTTCAGGATGGAATGGACGATGGATACGTAGGACAGCACTATCAGGAGAAAGCAGCCTGAAGCCACCACCCCAATGTTGACAAAGATCACCAACTCGTTGGCAGAGGTGTCTGCGCCGGCCAGTTTGAGGATGGGTGGTGCATCACAGAAGTAATGCTGGATCTGGTTGGGTCCACAGAACGGCAAACGGAACGTCAATGTGGTCTGGACAGCAGAGTGCAGAGAACCACTGAGCCACGTGGTTGTGGCCAGGAGAACACACGCCTTCCCACTCATCATGCTGGCGTACCTGAGCGGGTAACTGATGGCCAGGAAGCGGTCATAGGACATGACGGTGTAGAGGAAGCACTCGGTGCTGCCCAGGAAGTGGAAGGAGTAGAGCTGGGCCACACAGCTGGGAAAGGAGATAGCACTGCCTTCGGGGGACACCAGGGTCATCAGCATTTTGGGCACAGTGACCGTGGAGAACCACATGTCAATGAAGGACAGGTTGCTCAGGAAGTAGTACATGGGGGTGTGCAGGCGGGGATCTGCTGTGATCACCATCAGGATGAGAAGGTTCCCCACCACAGTGAGGACATAGATCATCAGGAAGATTCCAAGGAGAAGCGTGTCCAGCTCTGGTGCATGCGGAAGGCCCGAGAGGATGAACATTGTCACTACACTCCTGTTTGTCATCTCTCCACACTTTTGGTCTCTCTCTCTCTCTCTCTGGGAACATCAAGAGCACCCAACATTTTATTGAGAACTGAGAACTGCATTATACAAGGTAGGTAATTCTAGAGTCATACTCAATTTTGCTTACCACAAACCTCCCTTGAAAAAGGACATAGAATGATTTCATCTTCTCTGTCTTATATCCCTCTCACTCCCTCTCTGTCTCACACACACACACAAACACACACACCATACACACAGGCACACACTGATAGATGTGGAAAAGGGAGAAATCCACACAAATTTCTGTTGATAGATCATGAGCACTACTAACTTAGCACCATAAAACAAGCTAAATTTTCTATTTTATACTTTCTCTGTATCATGTTACCTTGTTGTATGCACCAGGTCTCACAATGTTGAAATCAAAGTTTCAGGTTGATCTCTCATCTCATCTGAAGTTCAAGATCAACCTTGACAATGTCAGTGTGAAGTATGATAATAAATGAAAAGTACTTAGTAAAGTAATGACATTCATAAGTGAAGTTGCTCAGTCGTGTCTGACTCTTTGCGACCTCATGGACTGTAGCCTACCAGGCTCCTCTGTCCATGGGGTTTTCCAGGCAAGAGTACTGGAGTGGGTTGCCATTTCCTTCTCCAGGGGATCTTCCCCACCCAGGGATCGAACCCAGGTCTCCCACATTGTAGGCAGACGCTTTACCATCTGAGCCACCAGGGAAGATCCCTGGGACATTCATAGGTACTCAGTAAATGGTAGTAAATTATTTGGACCTGTTGCCTTGTTTTTTGTTGTTGTTGTTGTTGTTGTTTTTTAATGTATACATATAGCTATATGGGGGGAGCGAGACACATAGACAGAGAGGAAGTAGAGGGAGAAGATAAATTCTTGTTGTTCTATAGAGACTTCTGAATTTCAAAGCTACAATTTTGAGGAAAATTTCATCACTGGTATTGGTACTGGTGTCTCACTAACTACCACTAATTGTTTATATAGGAAACAATTCCAGAGCAGGTTAAGAATCTCTAAACTTCATAAAGAATCCTGACATCCTCTAATGTGATCCAGAAAATGTCAACCATCACAGTATTGCTAGCCTCAAACTTATCTTATTTTATGCAGTCACTAATGAGGCTCTGAAAATATAAACTTCATATGTGTTCTCCCAACCACAATCCATTGCATAGTGGCTGGTTTATCACATAAATATTTCTATCCTAAGCATCTAAACATAATATTTTCTCTTATCAGATTTGTTAGAGATGATATCCTCCCCCAATCTTCCATTCCTTATACTCATAAATCCAGGCAAAGACCTCAAAAGATAAGAAAACTCTATGAAGCATATGATTCTTATGTAAAACCTACTGCCTGTAACAAGAAAGAACCAACATAAGAGGAAGGATCGGGATGGGGAATACATGTAAATCCATGGCTGATTCATGTCAATGTATGACAAAAACTACTGTAATGATGTAAAGTAATTAGCCTCCAACTAATAAAAATAAATGGAAAAAAAAAGAAATATTGGAGAAATAACACCAGAAAGAACAAAGAGATGGAGCCAAAGCAAAAAAAAAAAAAAAAAAAACATGCAATTGTGGATGTGACTGGTGATGGAAGCAAAGTCCAATGCTGTAAAGAACAATATTGCATAGGAACCTGGAATGTTAGGTCCATGAATCAAGATAAATTGGAAGTGGTCAAATAGGAGATGGCAAGAGTGAACATTGACATTTTAAGAATCAGTGAACTAAAATGGACTGGAATGGGAGAATTTAACTCAGATGACCATTATATCTATTACTGTGAGCAAGAATCCCTTAGAAGAAATGGAGTAGCCATCATAGTCAACAAAAGAGTCTGAAATGCAACACATGAGGGAAGTCTCAAAAATGACAGAATGACCTCTGTTCATTTCCAAGGCAAACCATTCACTATCACAGTAATCCAAGTCTATGCCCCAACCAGTAATGATAAAGAAGCTGAAGTTGAACAGTTCTATGAAGACCTACAAGATCTTCTAGAACTAACACCCAAAAAAGATGTCCTTTTCATTATAGGGGACTGGAATACAAAAGTAGGAAGTCAAGAGATACCTGGAGTAACAGGCAAATTTGGCCTTGGAGTACAAAATGAAACAGGGAAAAGGCTAACAGAGATTTGCCAAGGGACCGCATTGGTCATAGCAAACACCCTCTTCCAACAACACAGGAAAAGACTCTACACCTGGATATCACCAGATGGTCAATACAGAAATCAGATTGATTATATTCTTTGCAACCAAAGATGGAGAAACTCTATACAGTCAGCAAAAACAAAACTGGGAGCTGACTGTGGCTCAGATCATGATCTCCTTATTGCCAAATTCAGACTTAAATTGAAAGAAGTATGGGAAACCACTAGACCATTCAGGTATGACTTAAACCAAGCCCCTAAGATTATATAGTGGAAGTGACAAATAGATTCAAGGGATTAGATCAGACACAGGGCCTGAAGAACTATGGACTGAAGTTCCTGACATTGTACAGGAGGCAGTGATCATGACCATCCCCAAGAAAAAGAAATGCAAAAAGGAAAAATTTTTGTCTGAGGAGCCCTTAAAAATAGTGGAGAAAAGAAGAGAAGCAAAAAGCAAAGGAAAAAAGGAAAGCTATACCCATGTGAATGCAGAGTTCCACAGAATATCCAGGAGAGATAAGAAAGCCTTCCTCAGTGATCAATGCAAAGAAATAGAGGAAAACAATAGAATGGGAAAAACTAGAGATCTCTTCAAGAAAATTAGAGACACAAAGGGAACATTTCATGCAAAGATGGGCACAATAAAGGACAGAAATGGTATGGACCTACAGAAGCAGAAGATATTAAGAAGAGGTGGCAAGAATACACAAAATATACTAAAAAGATCTTCATGACCCAGATAACCATGATAGAATGATCACTCGCCCAGAATCAGACATTCTGGAATGTGAAGTCATCACTATAAACAAAGCTATAAACTTGGGAAGCATCACTATAAACAAAGCTAGTGGAGGTGATGGAATTTCAGTTGAGCTCTTTCAAATACTAAAAGATGATGCTATGAAAGTGCTGCACTCAATATGCCAGCAAATTTGGAAAACTCAGCAGTAGCCACAGAACTGGAAAAGGTCAGTTTTCATTCCAATCCCAAAGAAAGGCAATATCAAAGAATGTTCAAACTACTGCACAGTTGCATTTATCTCACACACTAGCAAAGTAATGCTCAAAATTCTCCAAGCCAGGCTTCAGCAGTATGTGAACCATGAACTTCCAGATGTTCAAGCTGGATTTAGAAAAGGCAGAAGAATGAAAGATCAAATTTGAACATCTGTTGGATCTTCAAAAAAGCAAGAGAGTTCAACAAAAAAAACATCTACTTCTGCTTTATTGACTACACCAAAGCCTTTGACTGTGTGGACCACAAGAAACTATGGAAAATTCTGGAAGAGATGGGAATACCAGACCACCTTACCTGCCTCCTGAAAAATCTGTATGCAGGTCAGGAAGCAACAGTTAGAACTGGACATGGAACAGACTGGTTCCAAATAGGAAAAGGAGTGTGTCATGGTTGTATATTGTCAACCTGTTTATTTAACTTATATGCAGAGTATATCATGCGAAATGCCAGGCTGGACAAAGCACAAGCTGAAATCAATATTGCTGGGAAAAATATCAATAACCTCAGATATGCAGATTACACCACCCTTATAGCCAAAAATGAAGAACAAAAGAGACTCTTGATGAAAATGAAAGAGGAGAGTGAAAAAGCTGGCTTAAAACTCAACATTCAAAAACTAAGATCACGGCATCTGTTCCCATCACTTCATGGCAAATAGATGGGGAAGCAATGGAAACAGTGACAGCCTTTATTTTCTTGGATTCCAAAATCACTGCAGATGGTGACTGTAGCCATGAAATTAAAAGATGCTTGCTCCTTGGAAGAAAAACTATGACCAACCTAGACAGCATATTAAAAAGCAGAGACATTACTTTTCAACAAAGGTCCATCTAGTCAAAGCTATGGTTTTTCCAGTAGTCATATATGGATGTGAGAGTTGGACTATAAAGAAAGCTGAGTGCCAAAGAATTGATGCTTTTGAACTGTGGTGTTGGATAAGACTCTTGAGAGTCCCTTGGACTGCAAGGAGATCAAGCCAGTCCATCCTAAAGGAAATATTCAGTCCTGCATACTCATTGGAAGGACTGATACTGAAGCTGAAACTCCAATACTTTGGCCACCTGATGTGAAGAATTGACTCATTGGAAAAGACCCTGATCCTGGGAAAGATTGAAGGCAGGAGGAGAAAGGGATGACAGAGGATGAGATGGTTGGATGGCATCACCAACTGGATGGACATGAGTTTGAGCAAGCTTTGGGAGTTGGTGATGGACAGGGAAGCCTGTCATGCTGCAGTTCATGGGGTCACTAAGAGTTGAACATAACTGAGAGACTGATATGAACTGGACTGAATATCATGAAAAGCTGGAATTGTGTACGATGGAAACTGAGGCAGAAATTATGCTTTTAGTTTAATCCAAAATATTGTTGAATTCAAGATTGTTGCTATTTTTCAAGGAAAGACTCACCAGTGTGAGAGAAATGACATTATCTGCTCTTAATAAAGCCACAGAGAATAGATACTATCTCCAGACAGTCTGGCAGAAGCTACATTAAAGCTATATTCTTCAAATAAAAGAGTAAATAGCAGTGACAATTACCCTCATATCCTATGTGGGTATCAGAACAAAAAAAATGGAACAAATATACTTCTAAAGTTTCTACTGTACCAGTGGGGTCCTATCACCAAGATAAATCACATAGATCAAATAAAGTAT
The DNA here is from genome assembly GCF_023699985.2 of Odocoileus virginianus. NCBI lineage: Eukaryota > Metazoa > Chordata > Mammalia > Artiodactyla > Cervidae > Odocoileus > Odocoileus virginianus. Next base: position 967,890 of record NW_027224281.1, read on the forward strand.
GAAATTTTTCATCAGGTGAATTGCAAGGTAGCCTGAGACCTAAGGCTGGCCATTATCAGTGAGAGGAAACAGGGTTTGACTTGTCTGTTTATGCTGTTGCAACTTTGTCCCTTTTCGTAGGTCCCTATTACTAATTGTACATATACAGATATGCATATGTTGTGTGTATAATCATAAATGTGTGTATATATACATGTGCAGTCTGTGTGTGTGTATATTCCACATACAGAGAGAAAGAATAAAGTATCAAAACAGAGACAGAGAGTTAAAGAGAGACAGTCAAGATTTTATAACCACAAGTGGTTATCAATCTCTTATCTAACATTGTTAGATAACAATATCTTATCTCTCAATGGAAGCTTAAGAGGGAAAGTAAGTGGAAATGAGAGAAATTTACCTTTCTAAGAATTCACCCTCACTGCATGATTATATATAAATACAATATATAAATGTATAAATGTGCAAATATACTTATATATATAATTTAATTTAAATATATTTAAATTTATAAATATATAAATTTATAAAAATATAAAATTCATTTGTGTTTACCCTTCACCCTGGAGAATGTTGAACACTCACCATGCTATGTCAAAGCACTTATTTGCAAGTTACTACTCAAAGAGCTGGTGTACCTGTGATTGCTTGTTGAGAAACAGTGGTTCATTTCTGTTCAAGGACCCAACCAACTTAAGGGCAGAGAATAGAAACTCACATAGCTGGAAAAGTAAAATGTAACTTGATTTGCTTTCTCAGGGAATAGGATTACTCTTGGGTGTTCAGGCTCTCTAGATGAACAGAAAAACAGAAAGGGACTAATGAAAGATTTTTAATAATTACCTACATATTTCCCTCTGTGTTTGTTATCTGAACACTCCTGAGAGGAGTTCATGACTTTCTGGAGCTAGTACTTATGCCTAAGAGGAAAGAAGGACTCAGTTACCCTATTTCCTTATCAGTGAGACAGATAAGCTCGCAACTGTTTATTCTAAACATAAACTTGCCCAGAACCCATAAATGGTCATCTCACTTTTTCCCCTTTTATTTGCCATGTAGTGATGGGACCAGAAGCCCTGATCTTAATGTCTTGAATGTTGAGTTTTCAGGCAGCTTTTCCACTGTCAGTCATCCCTATTCATTATGGAGTTGAGCCAGATTCTATGTTAACTATTTACTTCTTATAATTTAACTATTTACTTTTATAATTTAGGATCCTTTTCAAGTACTAATAAATTCAGTTTTTTTTTTTAATTTATTTTTTTTATTAGTTGGAGGCTAATCACTTTACAATATTGTAGTGGGTTTTGTCATACATTGACATGAATCAGCCATGGATTTACATGTGTTCCCCATCCCGATCCCCCCTCCCACCTCCCTCTCCGCCTGATCCCTCTGGGTCTTCCCAGTGCACCAGGTCTGAGCACTTGTCTCATGTATCCAACCTGGGCTGGTGATCTGTTTCACCCTAGATAATATACATGTTTTGATGCTGTTCTCTCAAAACATCCTACCCTCGCCTTCTCCCACAGAGTCCAAAAGTCTGTTCTATACATCTGTGTCTCAATTTCAGGTTAACACAGGAACACCACCATAATAATGTCTCCTAGGACAAGTTCACAGCTACACAGAAGTTATTTCAGTTATCTCAAGGAGAGTCTCAAGAGAATACATCAAAATACAACACAGTGTGTTGAAAGTTTCACTCAGTTTTCATCATTCCTGAGAAACCTGCATGCAGTTCAAGAAGCAACAGATAGAACTGGACATGGAAAAATGGACTGGTTTAAAATTGGGAAAGGAATATGTCAAGGCTGTGCATTGTCACCCTGCTTATCTAACTTATATACAGAGTACATCATGAGAAATGCCAGACTGCATGAAGCCCAAACTGGAGTCAAGATTGCTGGGAGAAATATCAATAACCTCAGATATGCAGATGACAGCCGTTATGGCAGAAAGCAAAGAGGAAATAAAGAGCTTCCTGATGAAGGTGAAAGAGGAGAGTGAAAAAGTTGGCTTAAAATTCAACATTCCAAAAACTAAGATTATGGCATTCAGTCCCATCACTTCATGGCAAATAGATGTGGAAGCAATGGAAACAGTGACAAAATTTATTTTCTTGGGCTCCAAAATCACTGCAGGTGGTGACTTCAGCTGTGAAATTAACAGGCGCTTGCTCCTTGGAAGAAAAGCTATGACCAACCTAGACAGCATATTAAAAAGCAGAGACATTATTTTGCCAAAGGTCCGTCTTGTCAAAGCTATGGTTTTTCTAGTAGTCATATATGGATGTGAGAGTTGGACTATAAAGAAAGCTGAGTGCTGAAGAACTGATGCTTTTGAACTGTGGTATTGGAGAAGACTCTTGCAAGTCCCTTGGACTGCAAGGAGATCAAGCCAGTCCATCCTAAAGGAAATCAGTCCTGAATACTCATTGAAAGGACTGATGCTGAAGCTGAAACTCCAATATTTTGGCCACCTGATGCAAAGAACTGACTCATTGTAGAAAACTCTGATGCTGGGAAAGATTGAAGGCAGGAGAAGGGAATAACAGAGGACAAGATGATTGGATGGCATCACCAACTCAATGGACCTGAGTTTGAGCAGGCTCTGGGAGATGGTGAAGGACAGGGAGGCCTGGTGTTCTGCAGTCCATGGGGTCACATAGAGTCAGACATGTCTGAGCTTTTGAACAACAGCATCATTCCTTAAGTGCAATGCACATACCAATTGTGAATTATTTTACTCTTTTTATTTTCCCGTTTTAAAAACAGCACTTGTAACCCTTAGGGCATAATAATGACATAAAGAAGTATTTACAAATAACATTGTTCCAATTAATGTTTGATAATATGGGCTTCCCTGATAGCTCAATTGGTAAAGAATCCACCTGCAATGTGGGAGATCTGAGTTCGATTCCTGGGTTGGGAAGATCCCCTGGAGAAGGAAAGGCTACCCACTCTAGTATTTTGACCTAGAGAATTCCATGGACTATACACGCCATATGTCACAAAGATTGGACATGACTGAGTGACTTTCACTTTCTTCAATATAAAAGATTCATCATTGAAGTATTTCAATTATCCATTATTTTACTTTATTTTACAGAGCTTTTTCATGTCATACCATCTGTCTCATCTTTCCCTATTTATCTCTTCTCTTACTGGTCTTTCAATTATAAAAGAAGAAAGGTATGAGGAAGAATTATGGGCATACCCTCTTAGCTTCAGCATACATTTTGCTGGGATAATCATAACATATAAGAGGCACACGTGAATAAGAGGGGAAAAAAGCTTAAACACATGAAATTTGATGAAATAGCTTTATCTACTAATGGAAGTATCTGACAAACTGAGGTTATGAGAGACTTGAACAAGGAAGGCAGAAACAGCATGGACAGAAAGAGAAGGCCCCTGCTTAGGAGTGATATCTAAAATTCTGAGTGTGCCCAGAAGCTGGGTCCCTCAGAAAGTATAAACATACTGGGAAGTGGAAAGAATCTGTAGCAGGGAGAGAATCTTAGAGAAATGAGACCAAGATTTATGAAGGTGGATTACTACAAGAAAAGGCAATATTTTTCCTTGAGAAGTCCACAAAGTAATATGGATTTCACAAATAAACAGTGTTAAAAAGCACTTAGAATCTAAGACAGGCAGAGTTAGGGTAGCTAAGGTGCATTTCATAGTATATGGGGGGAAATTGGCTTTTGAAAAAAAGCCTACATTTGATATATAAACTACACAACTGTACAAAATTCTGTTCTTTGTCATTTCAGTGATTACTGATGTTAATTAATCTTTTGTCCTCAAGGAATTAAAATGTTCCTGAAATTCTGTTATTCCAATGCAGGCTAGAATTTCACTCCACGTGTTTTGTCGCTGGGTATTTGGGTACGTGGGTTGCAGGGCTTCGCTGGTGGCTCAGATAGTACAGCATCTGCCTACAATGTGGGAAACCTGGATTCGATCCCTGGGTCAGGAAGATCTCCAGGAGGAGAAAATGGCAACCCACTCCAGTACTCTTGCCTGGAAATCCCATGGACAGAGGAACCTGGCAGATTACAGTCCCTGGGGTTGCAAAGAGTCAGACACAACTGAGCTACTTAACCCAACACATTTAGGATTAAACCTTAACCACATTCCTTACTAACTGTGAATTTGAGTAAAGAACCTAATCATCTTCAGTTTTCTCACATTATGTATCAATAGTACCTATGGCATAGGGTTCATATAATGATAAAGTCTCTAAAAGAATAAATAAGGTGTCTAGTATATCCCGAGCTCAATAACATTTATTTTTTGCCTTTAAATCATTCCAGAATAATTTAATGCCATATAATTTTAATGTTTCATAGACTTTATTGCAGTTAAATGGCTTGAAAACTAGTAAATATGTGAATATCAAATTTATCAAAACATTTCGAATAATTGCATTGGCAATAATGGTGTTAATCATGATACTAATGCATTATCAGTGATTTAAAGAAAACTACATTCATGCATCTTCAAAATACTGTACTTTTGAAGATGCATGAATCACTAGTCAATCACCAAAATAGTTTGTAAAAGGATTGATTCTGAGAATCAGGCTATCTAGCTGATTCCCAGGTTTGAATTTTAAAACCTGAATTAAGAAATTATTGTGTATTAGCAGTACTACAGTGCATGGGGTCACAAACTGAGTGACTGACACTTTCATTTCTCAAAGCAATTTTACTTCTACTAACTCATTGAATCATCCAAACAGTATCACAAGAAAAGAGCTTTCACAAATGAGAAACAGAAATATAGAGCATTAAATTATTTCTAACCTTATTTGAACCTGTATTTGCTTTTGTTTACATGCAATTATAGCACTTCATCCATTACACGTGGAAGTCTACGTGTATGGGCTGTGTAGCTATGCACTGGGGGAAGTTTTAGGGTGTTTTGCCTTTACTAGGCCTTATTTTTCTAACTTGTAAATGAAATATGTTGAAATTCCATGATGCTGAAAGTTTGTTGCTGAGCCATGAAAGACGCTGGGATTCTTGGCCTCCAGAGGAGAGGAATTCAATCCAGGGCCAGTGACAAGGCTTGATTGCTCAGAGCTTTTGTGTGATAAAGTTTTATTAAAGTATAAAAGAGACAGAGAAAGCTTCTAACATAGACATCAGAAGGGAGCAGAAAGAGTGCCCCCTGCTAGTTTTTAGCTGGAAGTAAGGCTACTTCCCTTGTGGCTTCCCTTGTGGCTCAGCTGGTAAAGGATTGGCCTGCAGGGTGTGAGACCTGGGTTCAATCCCTGGGTTGGGAAGATCCCCTGGAGAAGGGAATGGTTGCCAACTGCAGTATTCTGGCCTGGAGAATTCCGTGGACTTTATAGTCCATAGGGTCACAAAGAGTTGGACACAACTGAGCAAATTTCATATAGCTACCACCAGGCTGTTAATTAGAGAAAGGAAATGTCTCAAAACTCAGAGACTGGCACCAGGCCCCTCACCCACAACATGCATTTTGAGATAACACTGGCACAAGGTGAGTTGTCCTGGGCCATAAAATGATTGACATGAATCTTGAAGAAAGGCAGTTTTCTGAGCAAACCCATAGTCTCATTAACATAGTTTGAGAGAACATTTGCATGAGTAAAACATACTCACTGGGCAAGTCACTGCAAGGAGATCCAACCAATCCATCCTAAAGGAAGTCAGTCCTGAATATTCATTAGAAGGACTGATGTTGAAACTGAAACTGTAATACTTTGGCCACCTGATGCAAACACCTGACCCACTGGAAAAGCCCCTGATGCTGGGAAAGATTTAAGGCAGGGAGAAGGGGATGATAAAGGATGAGATGGTTGGATGGCATCACTGAATCAATGGACATGAGTTTGAGTAAGCTCTGGGAGTTGGCGATGGACAGGGAAGCCTGGTGTGCTGCATTTTGTGGGGTCGCAAAGAGTCTGACACGACTGTGTGAACTAAACTGAACTGAAAACTTACTGACTGACTTGAAGAAAGACAGAGTCTAGGGTAAATACATAGTTCATTAACATAGCTTAAGAAAAACATTTCCTTGCAGGATATAAGATTAACACACAGAAATCTCTTGCATTCCTATACACTAACAATGAGAAAACAGAAAGAGAAATTAAGGAAACAATACCATTCACCATTGCAACAAAAAGAATAAAATACTTAGGAGTATATCTACCTAAAGAAACAAAAGACCCTACTACATAGAAAACTATAAAACACTGATGAAAGAAATCAAAGAGGACACAGATGGAGAGACATACCGTGTTCATGGATTGGAAGAATCAATATTGTCAAAATTGCTATACTACCCAAAGCAATCTATAGATTCAATGCAATCCCTATCAAGCTACCAACGGTATTTTTCACAGAACTAGAACAAATAAGTTCACAATTTGTATGGAAATACAAAAAACCTCGAATAGCCAAAGTAATCTTGAGAAAGAAGAATGGAACTGGAGGAATCAACCTCCCTGACTTCAGACTATACTACAAAGCCACAGTCATCAAGACAGTATGGTACTGGCACAAAGACAGAAATATAGATCAATGGAACAGAATAGAAAGCCCAGAGATAAATCCACGAACCTATGGACACCTTATCATCAACAAAGGAGGCAAGGATATACAATGGAAAAAAGACAACCTCTTTAACAAGTGGTGCTGGGAAAACTGTCAACCACTTGTAAAAGAATGAAACTGCAACACTTTCTAACACCATACACAAAAATAAACTCAAAATGGATTAAAGATCTAAATGTAAGACCAGAAATTATAAAACTCCTAGAGGAGAACATAGGCAAAACATTCCCTGACATGAATCACAGCAGGATCCTCTATGACTCACCTCCCAGAATTTCAGAAATAAAAGCAAAAATACACAAATGGGACCTAATGAAACTTAAAAGCTTTTGCACAACAAAGGAAACTATAAGTAAGGTGAAAAGACAGCCCTCAGAATGGGAGAAAATAATAGCAAACGAAGCAACAAAGGATTAATCTCAAAAATATACAAGCAACTCCTGAAGCTCAATTCCAGAAAAATAAATGACCCAATCAAAAAATGGGCCAAAGAACTAAATAGACATTTCTCCAAGGAAGACATACAGATGGCTAACAAACACATGAAAAGATGCTCAACATCACTCATTATCAGAGAAATGCAAATCAAAACCACAACGAGGTACCATTACACGCCAGTCAGAATGGCTGCTATCCAAAAGTCTACAAGCAATAAATGCTGGAGAGGGTGTGGAGAAAAGGGAACCCTCTTACACTGTTGGTGGGAATGCAAACTAGTACAGCCACTATGGAGAACAGTGTGGAGACTTCTTAAAAAACTGGAAATAGAACTGCCATATGACCCAGCAATCCCACTTCTGGGCATACACACTGAGGAAAACCAGATCTGAAAGAGACACGTGCACCCCAATGTTCGTCGCAGCACTGTTTATAATAGCCAGGACATGGAAGCAACCTAGATGCCCATCAGCAACGAATGGATGAGGAAGCTGTGGTACATATACACCATGGGAATATTACTCAGCCATTAAAAAGAATTCATTTGAATCAGTTCTAATGAGATGGATGAAACTGGAGTCCATTATACAGAGTGAAGTAAGCCAGAAAGATAAAGAACATTACAGCATACTAACACATATATATGGAATTTAGAAAGATGGTAATGATAACCCTATTCGCAAAACAGAAGAAGAGACACAGATGTACAGAAGAGACTTTTGGACTCTGTGGAAGAAGGCGAGGGTGGGATGTTTCGAGAGAACAGCATCAAAACATGTATATTATCTATAGTGAAACAGATCACCAGCCCAGGTGGGATGCATGAGACAAGTGCTCGGACCTGGTACACTGGGAAGACCCAGAGGGATCAGGTGGAGAGGGAGGTGGGAGGGGGGATCGGGATGGGGAATACATGTAACTCCATGGCTGATTCATGTCAATGTATGACAAAACCCACTACAATATTGTAAACTAATTAGCCTCCAACTAATAAAAATAAATGAAAAAATAATTCAGAGCAAAAAAGAAAGAAAGAAAGAAAGAAAAAATGTTCCATAAGAAAAATGCATTGGTTAGCTCAAGGTTTGAGAAAAGTTAAGTTCAGGTGGAACCAGGTGTCATCATGGCAACACAGAATTTTAAAAGAAACCTCCTTTTAAATTTGTATAGAGAAGGGAAAAAAATCTAACACTTGTAGTTTGTTTCCTCCTGCCACTTAAGAGAGAGATAAAAAATGTCTGACACTTGCAGCCTATTTCCTCCATTTGGAGACCCCTAGCCTTCCTGCCTGTTACCCTCTCAATACCAAGTGATTTAATTATATTTTAATTTTTCTACTTTCTTTCTAAATAAGAAGCACCCTTGGCTCCAGACTACAATGTAGGGTGTCCCTGTCCCAGAGGTAGTTGAGGTTTGCTGAAACTGAATTTCCAAGACCCTAAAATGTTGAGAGAAGGTGCTCTCTGAGCAGCACGACATTCATCACCATCCATAGGGAAATGACCCAGCATAGAATGGTTGTGCTGAATATGAGTATCTAGTCCATTAATACAGGAATTTAAAGTCAGATTACGTGATGGGGACTGGAGGTGTCTGATGGTAGCTTCTTCCTGATCACACTGAACAAACCTGAGAAACTGCAGGGCTCACTAAAGGTGGGGATGGTTCCCGGTCTCTGAAAGGAGCCTCTCAGAGTCACACCTTATCCTGGCAGACCTACCTTGAGAGATAAAAATCTGCTCAGAAGTATGGGATTCTTTCGGTGTGGGAACACTGACCAGGGTCAAGATGTCCTGGGAATAGGACTAATTACCTTGGGACCTTCATGCAAACACACACACAGGCACACACACACACACATGCAGCCACAAAAAGAACTGAGAAGACAGGTGAGCAGCTGCATCCATGTGTAAGTGACATCTGATAATTATTGCTATTCTTGAGCAGTGTCCCCAATTTCTGTGCATAAGACATTAGCAAAAAGGCATATTATCAACTTAGGTATATAAAAATAACTCACCATTCTGCATCCAAGATCCAAGTTGAATATTTACTCTTTAGAAAGGTAAAAATGATGTTATATGTCAATTACATATGAATAAAATTAGAGGAAAAGGTAAAATAAATGTTTTGCAGAGAAATGAGTTCATGAATCAAAATTTAGCAAGTTTATCATAAATAAAAAATTTGCAATTTTTTAAAGTCCAAAAAAATCCTTAAAACAAATATTCCTGACTAAGAAGTCTGGATAAAGTTTAACACTGAGAACTGTATACATAAAACATTTCACACTGATAAATTTATGTATTGTACTATACCATATTTCTATGTTTCATTATACTACCCTATTACTACATTTGTTAAACGAGTAAGCCTACATAGCAGAAATTATTTGCTCTGAAAATGCACTACTTTGTCTTTCAGCCTCAACAGAGCTTTCTTCACTTCCTTGTTCCTCAGGGTGTAGACCACAGGGTTCAGAAGGGGCGTCATCACAGTGTAGAAAACAGCCACAATCCTGTCCATGGCGTCCTTGGAGCCTGGTCTCAGGTAAATGAAAACACAAGGAACAAAGAAACAAAGAACCACAGTGCAGTGGGAGGCACAGGTCTGGAAGGCTCTCCATCGCCCCTCTGAGGTGCGGATCTTCAGGATGGAATGGACGATGGACACGTAGGACAGCACTATCAGGAGAAAGCAGCCTGAAGCCACCACCCCAATGTTGACAAAAATCACCATCTCCACGGTGGAGGTGTCTACACAGGCCAGTTTGAGGATGGGTGGTGCATCACAGAAGTAATGCTGGATCAGGTTGGGTCCGCAGAAGGGCAAACGGAACGTCAGTGTGGTCTGGACAGCAGAGTGCAGAGAACCACTGAGCCACGTGGTTGTGGCCAGGAGAACACATGTCCTCCCATTCATCATGCTGGCGTACCTGAGCGGGTAACTGATGGCCAGGAAGCGGTCATAGGACATGACGGTGTAGAGGAAGCACTCGGTGCTGCCCAGGAAGTGGAAGGAGTAGAGCTGGGCCACACAGCTGGGAAAGGAGATAGGACTGCCTTCTGGGGACACCAGGGTCATCAGCATCTTGGGCACGGTGACCGTGCAGTACCACATGTCAATGAAGGACAGGTTGCTCAGGAAGTAGTACATGGGGGTGTGCAGGTGGGGATCCATAATAATCACCAGCATGATGAGTAGGTTCCCCACCACAGTGAGGACATAGATCACCAGGAAGCTTCCAAAGAGGAATGTGTCCAGCTCTGGTGCGTGGGCAAGGCCCGCGAGGATGAATGTTGCCACTAGGCTTGCATTTGTCATTTCTCCAGCCTTTTGATCTCTCTCTCTAGGGGAATATCAAGAGCACCCAGTATTTAACTGAGAAATGAAAACTTATTCTTTATATAGAAAATGCATCATACATGGTTAATAATTCTAAAATTATATTCCACTTTGCTTATTACAAAGCTTCTTTGTTTTTTTTGTTTTTAAATTATATTTTTAATTGGGGATAATTATTTTACAATGTTGTGATTGTTTCTGCATGGAATAATTTCATTATGATCCTCTGTCTCTTTCTCTCTCTCTCTCTCTCTCTCTCTCTCTCACTCACACACACACACACACACACATACACACACACACACAAATAGAGGTACACACAGGTATATATATGCAGAAGGAAGTGCAAGAAATCCATTGCATTTATCTATTGGTGCATCATTATTGTTCAGTCGCTAATTCGTGTCTGACTCTTTGCGATCCCATGAACTGCAGCACGCCAAACTTCCTGGTCCTTCAATATCCCCCAGAGCTTGCTCAAACCCATGTCCATTGAGTTGATGATGCCTTTCCAACCATCTCATCCTCTGTTGTCCCCTCCTTCTCCTGCCCTCAATCTTTCTCAGCATCTGGGTCTCTTCCAATGAGTTAGTTCTTCACATCAGGTGGCCAAAATATTGGAGCTACAGCTTCAGCATCATTCTTTCCAGTGAATATCACAAATTTAGTAGCATAAAACAATTCAAATTTACTGTATTACAGTTTTTTGAATAAGGTCAGCAGGGTTCCCTTCTCAAGGTCTTTCCACATTGAAATCAAGGTATCAGCTGAGTCTGTAATTTCATCTGAGGTTTGGGACCCTCTTCCAAGCTTATTGAGCTTGTTGGTATTCAGTTTCTTGTGAGTTTAGGACAGCTTGCTGGCTGTTAGTAAGAAGCATAGCTCTCAGCTTCCAGAGGTCTCAATTAAGTCCTAACCACCTAACCATCTGATTATATGGCAGCTTACTGCTTCCATGTCAGTTGGAGAATCTCTCCCCAGTTTACTGTGACAAGGTGTCATGTAACGTAATATAATCAAGAGAGTCATGGCGTATTGAGAAGGAAAGGATTTGGACTTTGTGATTAGCAGATGCAAACTAGTATATATAATGGGTAAATAACAAAGTTCTACTAGGATGCATGCACAACCACACTATATCACAAGGGGCTATATACAATATTGTGTGATAAACAATATAAAAAAATATGTGTGTGTAAAACTGAGTCACTTTGCTGTACAGAAGAAATTGACACAACATTGTAAATTAACTCTACTCCAATAAAATTTTAAAAAGAGAGAGAGAGAGCCCATCATATTTACAAGTCCCACTGACATCAATGGGAGGCAATTTAACAGACAATATTTACAGCAGGGGTGGGAATCTTGGTGCCTATTTGAAATTATATTTTCTTTACAGAGTTCATGGAAAAACTTAAAGGAAAGCCTAAAGAGCCAAAAATGTACTTTAATAGCAATGAGCATTTCAAAGTCTAAAGTACACCTTAATCATTCTCTGGAGTCCTCATATGTAACTTGGTAGTAAAACATCACCTACTTCATGGAGAATTTATAAATATTAAGCAAGATAATATGTGTAAGTACTTAGTACAGTGCCTGACACATAACTGCTCAATAAATGATAATGAATCACATAACATTGTACCTTGTATTACAGAATTACCATATATACTTATTATATATGTACATGTGTATGTGCATATATATGCATATGTAGCTCATCAGGCTTCTCTGTCCATGGAATTTTCCAGGCAAGAATACTGGAGTGGGTAGTCATTCCTTCTCCAGGGGATCTTCCTGACCCAGGGATCGAACTTGGGTCTCCTGCATTGCAGACAGATTCTTTATCATCTGAGCCACCAAGAAAGGCTGAACAATAAAGAATCTGCCTGCAGTGTGGGACACTTGGGTTTGACCTTGGGGTTGGGAAGATCGCCTGGAGAAGGGAATGGCTACCCACTCCAGTATTCTTGCCTGGAGAATTCCATGAACAAAGGAGCCCAGCAGGCTATAGTCCATGGGATTGCAAAGGGTCAAACACAACTGAGCAACTAACACTTTCATTTTCAATTTACATATACGTCTATACATAGGGAGAGAGAATAAATAAATTCTCACATTCTGTAGAGACTTCAGTTTCAAAGCCACAACTAGATGAAGATTTCATCCCTGGTATTGATTGGTACTGGTGTCTCACTAACACCACACCTGGATATATAGGAAATACTCTCAGAGCAGGTTAAGAATCTAAACTCCATCCAGAATCCCTACCACCGCCCATTTGATCCAGAAAATGGCAACCCTCATGGCACTGCTGTCTTCATGCTTGTCTTCTCTTAGACAGTCTTTCATGAGGCTCTGAGAACATAAACTTCATATGTGTTCTCGCAACCACAGTCCCTGGGTAGGGACCAGTTTCTAATATACTGATACATATATGTAAGTATTTTTTAGTGTTGGCTTTGTTAGAGATGATATCCTTCCCCCCATCTTCCACTTGTCATAAATCCAGGTGATACTCCCAGAAGAGAAGACAATTCCATTAAGTATTTGATTCTTATTTAAAACCTACTATCTGTGAGTAAACTCCAGGAGTTGGTGATGGACAGGGAGGCCTGGTGTGCTGCGATTCATGGGGTCGCAAAGAGTCGGACACTACTGAGCAACTGAACTGAAGTGAACTGAACTGAACCTGTGACAAGAAAGAGAGACCAACATAAGAGAAAAGAGCCTATGCCAGCTTGAAGTCAAGAAAAGCTGGAATTGTGTACAATGGAAAGTGAGGCAGAAATGATGTTTGTAATTTAATGCAATACTGTTGATGTCAGGGTTATTATGAATTAATTTTTTGAAGGAAGACTCACCAACATGGGAGAAATGAGGCCATCTACTCTTAGCAAAGCCTATACAAAATGGATCTGATCTGCAGACAATGTGATTTAAGCTACATTAAAGCTATATTTTTCATATAAGAGAATAAATAATAGAGTCAGAGTTACCCTATATATAGATAGATAGATATCAGAACAAAAAATGGAACAAATGTATCTCTAAAGTTTCTACTGTACAAGTGGGATCCCATCACCAGGATAAATCACAATCAGGTTACATAAAGTATGAAAATTTTCATCAGGTGAATTGCAAGGTAGCCTGAAACCTAAGGCAGGAATATCATTGAGAGGTATGTGTTTGACTTGTCTGTTCATGCAATAGCAACTTAGTCCCTATTCGTAGGTCCTTATTACTATTTCATACATACATCTACGTATTTATGTTGTGAACAATGCAGGGCTTGGTAGCACCAACTTCTCACCCAGCCCCTGCACAGTCAAAAATCCATATAAAACTTTGACTTCCCAGAAACTTAATGATCAATAATCTACTGCTGACCTTCACTTACTGATAGCAGAGCAATCTATTAACAAATATTTTGCGTGTTATATGTACCATATACTATATTTGTATAATAAACTAAAGAAAAGGGAATGTTGTAAAGAAAATTATAAGAAAATACATTTACTGTACTGTATTTATGGATATTGCAAGTTTATGTCAACTGTTTACAAAAGGAATCACCTGTTTTAGCACTACATTAATGTTGTCTTTTAGGATGGAAGACACTGTAGGTGTTACTCATAGCACTAATATTAGACATCAAGATGAAAAGATAAGTGAAAAAGAAATTCACATTTATTTACAGCTATAACAATTCATGCATTGATAATGATGATGTAGCTAAACGATTGCTTCAAGGTAGCCTAGTCCATACACTAATGAATGAAATGTTAGAAAACTCTTATGGGATACAGTATTACAGCTATATTCATTATACAATATTAACAACATTGTTACTTTACCAAAAAAAACTATGTATTAGTGATGATAGGCTAATGTAGTTTCTTTCATTATGATGAAGAGAGGCATTCTGTATGGGAATGTAAGTCGTTGAAAGTAAAGTTATAAAATGGTACAAAAGCTAACACAATATTAGTTTTATGTTAAATGTCACTCATCTTTGCCTCTTTAAGGATTTACTAGTATCTACATATGTTTTATGTATTCATGACATACCTAACGGTTTCTTAATTTTTTTCATATTTCTAGGCTATGATTTCTAGGTGATTTTTTTCAAATTGTTGCAATCTCCAAAAACTTTCCAATATATTTATTGAAAAAATCTGTGAATGTATGAGTGTTCAAACTTGTTTTATTCAAGTTTCAACCATATGTGCGTGTGTGTGTGTGTATACGTATATGGGAGAGACTTGATGACTACATTTAGATGGAAGTCTAATAATCCCCAGGTAACTTAAGTCTGAATAAGTTTAAGAAGGGAAACAAGGGGACATAAGAGAATTATACCTTTCTAAGAACTCACCTTCTAGTATATGATTCATTTCAGTGTAAAACTCATCTGTGCTTTCGGTTGTTGTTGTTTACACCAAAATCTTACTTCCTACATATTATGTTGAGATACTTGTTTGCAGGTTACAACTAAAGGAACAGATACTCCCATGACTGCTCAGTGAGAAAGAGTGGCTGATTTCTGTTCAAGAACCCCACTAGTTTAAATGCAGAGAATGGGAACTAACACAGCTGGATGGGTAGGAGATTGTCTTGATTTAATGTCTCAGGGGATAGGATTACTCTTGGGTCTTCAGATTCCCTTGATAGGCAGAAAAACAACAGAAAGATTAATAAAAGGTTTTCAATAATCATGCATATTTCTCCTATGTGCTGGTTACTTGAATCATCTTGAGAAGAGTTCATGTCTTTCAGAAACTAATATTTATACCTAAGAAGAAAGAAGGATCCAATTACCCCATCCCCTCAAAGGGGATGCAGGTAGACTTGTAACTGCTTTCTCTCAACTTAAAATGGTCCAGAATCCATAACTCTCATCACCTGCTGCCACTCCTCATCTCACTGTCACTCTCTTCCACCACCTTCTTCAGGTGGCTTAAAATATCTACATTTCCAAAGATTTTTTATTATTTAGAATTTTAGGGTGACTTTTTCTATAGAAACACCTAACGATAATTATTTCCAAGTTGATAATTAACAATAATAAGATTCTATTGTTAACACATGGTTTATGGTGGCATGACAACTGAAAGGCAACAGAATATCCCTAAGGACGAATGGGTGAACAAAATATGCTACATTATAAAATATCAAGCAGCTATTTAAAAGATTGTAAGAACAGCAGTTAACTTTGTAGGGTTTTCATGAGATATTTTCATGGGGACGTATATGATGCACAGAGTGTAGATAACATTGTGCCATTTTTTTAATGAAAACAATGACATGTTTATATATTATAAAAGTATTGATAAAGGAGCAGAATAACATACTTATTGAACTAATCTGGGGTTGAAGGGTGGGAGTGAAGGAAAACCAAAAAAATTTTTAATGCAAAAATAATAATATAGCATATATGATATAATGTAATTACATTTAAATTATGTACATTATCATATGCATAAAGAAACCAGAAAATATAAAAATTAGATATTGATCTACTGATTTCAGAGTGGCCCATAATATAATTTTTAAGTGAGAAAAGAAGGGTAAACAAAATTTTATGGGTCAGCTAAAGCATACCATTACACTCTCTCTCATACACATGCACACATAACAACCCAGAAAAGCCAAAGAACCAAACTTGTAAAAGGAATAGGAAACAGGTAGAATTTTTGCAAAGTCATGCCAGTGAATATCCAGTGAGGGTCCACTGCTACCTCCATGCAGTTCAGCCCCATAGAGGGTCACCACAACGTAAACCTCCTAAAGGGTGGTTGGCATGAAGTCAGTCCTGCCTTTCAAAACCAGATGTTGCCAGTGCTGTCACTGTGTCCTCCAAATTCATCGTCCCTTATATGTGCTTGTTATGGCTGCTTGCTTCTGATCCAAAGCCAAGGTTGATAAATTCTGCTGTTCAAGGCTAGATCTCATACCCATGTTCTATATTTGCTGTGAAAGTGAAAGTCTCTCAGTCATGTCCAACTCATTGCTACCCTATGAACTATACAGCCCATGGAATTCTCCAAGCCAGAACACTTGAATGGGTAGCCAGTCCATTCTCCAGGGGATCTTCCCAAGCCAGGGATCAAATCCAGGTCTCCCACATTGCAGGCAGATTCTTTACCAACTGAGCTACCAGGGAAGCCCAAGGATACTGGAGTGGGGAGCCGTTCCCTTCTACAAGGGATCTTCCCAACCCAGGAATCGGACCAGGGTCTCTTGCACTCAGGCGGATTCTTTACCAGCTGAGCTACATGGATGGGAAACTATCTGCTATTTTGGCTTCTATAGCAGAAAGCAGTACCACATACAGAGAGAGTATAGAAGATACACAGCCAAACTATATGATTAAGCAAATACATCAATAACAATCCATGACAGTTCACCACAAAGATCACATACAAGTTGTAAACATCCTACCCCTTGGATTTATACACACACAATGTCAGCACCTAAAACAATGCAAGTTAATTCCTCATGTCACTCCTTTCAGAGAAAATGACATGCCAATATATCACGGTTTATTTCATACAGATCAAATCTGGAGTCTCAAAAAATGTATAGATGCACTTTGTCCATACATCACACAACATGACACATGGGGAAAATAATAAAGTTATCATGAACCTGTCCTATATGTAACAATGGAGTGAAAGGAGGGGAGAAAATTAAAACACAGAAATAAATATAGGCTGAAACAATGCAGAAAACACATGGAGAAGGTTGGATACTAATTTTCCAAATGGTTAGGAGGTAACAGCTAATATTCATGACACTCTCTTCTTCAACACTTTATTATCAGGAAGTTCAACATGCCAGTGTTGCCAAAAGGGTGAATCAAACCATTATTTCTGCAATACACAAACATGTTTGAGCTCGCTAAATTAGGTTACGGTCATTTACTATTAATTTTTCCTTCTGGATATAGTCAAACGCAGAGGCAGCCCATGGAGTTACCTAGATTCACTGTCTGGATTGGGCTTCCCCAGTGGCTTAGGGGTAAAGAATTCCCCTCTGTGCAGGAGATGCAGGAGACACGGATTCAATCCCTAGGCCGGCAGAGGAATGGAAACCCATTCCAGTATTCTTGCCTGGAGAATTCATGAACAGAAGAGCCTGGTGGGCTATAGTCCATAGGGTCACAAAGAGTTGGACATGACTGAAGCATCTGCGCACAGCAGTGCACTGTCTGAGTAAGGAGGAGAGCAAAGTACAAAATTACCACCTGTGTGTTAGTACAGTATCAGCATGTTGTTCAGTAGAGGGATAAAAGCCAGTCATTCAACAATTTTGTGTTCATATGACAGGCCAGGTAACTCTTATAATACATTATGCCAAGAAAGTCTCTCCATATGAAAATAGGAAGGCATGTTTTCCCTTCTATAACAGTACCTCATTGAGATTATTTGAACTATTTATTTAGTGCTTCAAGAATAAAATGAAATAAAAGAAACTTCAGGATAAATTAGAAGTTTGTGGTTAATGTAAACACCCTGCATAATAAGGGCCTATTTTATAGCACAGGAACTATATTCAATATCTTATAATAACCTATAATGGAAAAGAATTTTAAAATATATATATGCATATATATGAGTACACATATATGTATTTATGTAACTAAATCACATTTTGCACACTTGAAACTACCAAAACATTGTAAATTAACTATACTTCAGTACAAAGCAGTTAACAAAAAGAAACAAGTAAATAATAAGAATAAACAGAACAAGTAAAAATAAATAAAAATAAGACGAAAAATTCTGGTCTCTCCTCACCTCGTTCCCCACAAATGTGGCCACAACCACTGATATTCAGCCCCAAAACCACTATTAATGTGATCATTCTGTATTATGAGTTTTAGACACAGCTTTATAGAAAATAAGGATAATTACAGTACTCTACCATCAGAGTAAAAATTCGCAATGAAGTGTGGTTTTTAAATCTCATTGACCATCCCCTACTGAGGACCTCATTTATTGTCCTGTGTCTCTTTGGATTGTGGACTAATGACACATTCCAGGAATTATTTTCCTTCCATTCCCTGTTCTCTGAATTATAAGATACTGAAAATAGTTCATTTCACATTCTTTTTTTTTTTTTTGTAGAAAAAAATCTGCTTTCAAAACAAATCTTTTCTCACATTTTGCCTTTACTAAAATAAAAATAAAATGAAGTAGTGGCTCAGCGGGTAAAGAATTGTCCTGCCATGTAGGAGACAAAGGAGGCAAGGGTTGACTCTCTGGAAAGATCTCTGGAGGAAGAAATGGCAACCCACACCAGTACTTTTGCGTGGACAATCCCATGGACAGAGGAGATTGGCGGGCCACAGTCCATGGGGTCCCAAAGAGTCAGACATGACTGAGCATGAGCATGAGTCATGAGACATAAAGAATACTACAAAAAGTGGTAGACTTGAAATCAAAAGGCTAATAGTCTGCCCTGGGGCTTTCCTGGTGGCTCAATGGTAAAGAATCCGCCTGCCAGTGCAGGAGACACTGGTTCAGTTCAGCCTCTGGGTTGGGAAGATCCCCTGGAGAAGGAAATGGCAATCCACTCCAGTATTCTTGCCTGGAAACTTCCAAGCACAGAGGAGCCTGGCCAGCTACAATCCAGGGGGTCACAGAGTTGGACATGATGGAGTGACTAAGCACACACACAGGTAATTGTGAAACACTGGCATTTGGAGGAATCATACTCCTGACCACCATAGGGCAACAGAAAAGGGTAAGACAGATTATCCAATTCCTACTTCCACTGACACAAGTGGCATTTAAGAAATCCCCTAATGCCTCTAAGCAGATAGCATTAATTTTAATTTTATTGATAACTAAAAATAAAGGCTTTAAAAAGACTTTAAAGATACAGCAATGTTACTTTTTTAATCATTAATCTTTTTCTAAGGGAAAAAAAACAAAGCCCATAATGACAATGAAAAACAAATGGAGATGAATGTGTTTCTTAATGCTATTCTTAAAGAGGAAATAGAAAAAGAACAGTAAATTCTGAAAGTGATGAAGAAAGAAAGAAGACCTTCTTTTAAAACTAAATACAACTTGACAGATGACTCCAATTTTCTTCCCCATGGTGAGAAAGAAACAGGATAAGAAGGATGCCAATAAAACTATTGTAAATATGGACAACTTGGAAGAAATGGACAAATTCTTAGAAAAGTATAACTTTCCAAAACTGAACCAGGAAGAAATAGAAGATCTTAACAAAACCATCACAAGCAAGGAAATCAAAACTGTAATCAGAAATCTTCCAGCAAACAAAAGCCCAGGACCATATGACTTCACAGCTGAATTCTACAAAAAATTTAGAGAAGAGCTAACACCTATCTTACTCAAACTCTTCCAGAAAATTGCAGAAGAAGGTAAACTTCCAAACTCATTCTATGAGGCCACCATCACCCTAATTCCAAAACCAGACAAAGATGCCACAAAAAAAAAGAAAACTACAGGCCAATATCACTGATGAACATAGATGCAAAAATCCTTAACAAAATTCTAGCAAACAGAATCCAAAAACATATTAAAAAAATTATACACCATGACCAAGTGGGCTTTATCCCAGGAATGCAAGGATTCTTTAATATCTGCAAATCAATCAATGTAATACACCACATTAACAAATTGAAAGATAAAAACCATATGATTATCTCAATAGATGCAGAGAAAGCCTTTGACAAAATTCAACACCCATTTATGATTAAAACTCTCCAGAAAGCAGGAATAGAAGGAAAATATCTCAACATAATAAAAGCTATATATGACAAACCCACAGCAAGCATCATCCTCAATGGTGAAAAATTGAAAGCATTTCCCCTAAAGTCAGGAACAAGACAAGGGTGCCCACTCTCACCACTACTATTCAACATAGTTTTGTAAGTTTTGGCCACAGCAATCAGAGCAGAAAAAGAAGTAAAAGGAATCCAGATAGAAAAAGAAGTGAAACTCTCACTGTTTGCAGATGACATGATCCTCTACATAGAAAACCCTAAGGACTCTACCAGAAAATTACTAGAGCTAAACAACGAATATAGTAAAGTTGCAAGATATAAAATTAACACACAGAAATCCCTTGCATTCCTATACACTAACAATGAGAAAACAGAAAGAGAAATTAAGGAAACAATAACATTCACCATTGCAACAAAAAGAATAAAATACTTAGGAGTATATCTACCTAAAGAAACAAAAGACCTATACATAGAAAACTATAAAACGCTGACGAAAGAAATCAAAGAGGACACAAACAGATGGAGAAACATACCGTGTTCATGGATTGGAAGAATCAATATTGTCAAAATGACTATACTACCCAAAGCAATCTATAGATTCAATGCAATCCCTATCAAGCTACCAACGGTATTTTTCACAGAACTAGAACAAATAAGTTAACAATTTGTATGGAAATACAAAAAACCTCGAATAGCCAAAGTAATCTTGAGAAAGAAGAATGGAACTGGAGGAATCAACCTGCCTGACTTCAGACTCTGTTACAAAGCCAACAGTCATCAAGACAGTATGGTACTGGCAGAAAGACAGAAATATAGATCAGTGGAACAGAATAGAAAGCCCAGAGATAAATCCACGAAACTATGGTCACCTTATCTTCGACAAAGGAGGCAAGGATATTCAATGGAAAAAAAGACAACCTCTTCAGCAAGCGGCGCTGGGTGAACTGGTCAACCACTTGTAAGAGAATGAAACTACAACACTTTCTAACACCATACACAGAAATAAACTCAAAACGGATTAAAGATCTAAATGTAAGCCCAGAAACTATAAAACTCCTAGAGGAGAACATAGGCAAAACACTCTCCGACATGAATCACAGCAGGATCCTCTATGACCCACCTCCCAGAATATTGGAAATAAAAGCAAAAATACACAAATGGGACCTAATGAAACTTAAAAGCTTTTGCACAACAAAGGAAACTATAAGCAAGGTGAAAAGACAGCCCTCAGATTGGGAGAAAATAATAGCAAACAAAGCAACAGACAAAGGATTAATCTCAAAAATATACAAGCAACTCCTCCAGCTCAATTCCAGAAAAATAAATGACCCAATTAAAAAATGGGCCAAAGAACTAAACAGACATTTCTCCAAAGAAGACATACAGATGGCTAACAAACACATGAAAAGATGCTCAACATCACTCATTATCAGAGAAATGCAACTCAAAACCACAATGAGGTACCATTACACGCCAGTCAGGATGGCTGCTATCCAAAAGTCTATAAGCAATAAATGCTGGAGAGGGTGTGGAGAAAAGGGAACCCTCTTACATTGTTGGTGGGAATGCAAACTAGTACAGCCACTATGGAGAACAGTGTGGAGACTTCTTTAAAAACTGGAAATAGAACTGCCATATGACCCAGCAATCCCACTTCTGGGCATACACACTGAGGAAACCAGGTCTGAAAGAGACACGTGCACCCCAATGTTCATCGCAGCACTGTTTATAATAGCCAGGACATGGAAGCAACCTAGATGCCCATCAGCAGACGAATGGATGAGGAAGCTGTGGTACATATACACCATGGAATATTACTCAGCCGTTAAAAAAAAATTCATTTGAATCAGTTCTAATGAGATGGATGAAACTGGAGCCCATTATACAGAGTGAAGTGAGCCAGAAAGATAAAGAACATTACAGCATACTAACACATATATATATGGAATTTAGAAAGATGGTAATGATAACCCTATATGCAAAACAGAAAAAGAGACACAGATGTATAGAACAGACTTTTGGACTCTGTGGGAGAAGGCGAAGGGTGGGATGTTTCAAGAGAACAGCATGTATATTATCTATAGTGAAACAGATCACCAGCCCAGGTTGGATGCATGAGACAAGTGCTCGGGCCTGGTGCACTGGGAAGACCCAGAGGAATCGGGTGGAGAGGGAGGTGGGAGGGGGGATCGGGATGGGGAATACACGTAACTCCATGGCTGATTCATGTCAATGTATGACAAAACACACTGCAATGTTGTGAAGTAATTAGCCTCCAACTAATAAAAATAAATGAAAAAAAAAAAACTATTGTAAATAAACACAGACACTCCTGTCCTATAATAACTGCACAGAGACCCTGATGCTAATCAATACTTTCTTCTCCTCAGGGTTTGACTCAAAGCAATTTTAACATCTTTGTTTCTCAAACTAAAAATTAAGGCGTTCATCATGGGAACTACATTGGTATAAAAGACAGAAGAGATTTTCCCCTCATCCATAGATCCTGTAGAAGATAGTTTTAGATACTTAAGATCCAAAGAACAGAGAAACAGCAGTGATGTGGGAACTGCAGGTGCTGAAGGTTCTGGGCCTGCCCGCCATGGACTTGATGTGGAGGATGCTGGAGAGGATGAGACCATAAGAAACAAAGATGGTGAAACTGGGCACAGTGACGTTGATGTCCACCACAATGAACACTTCACTTCAATGATGTAGGTACTTGTGCAGGAGATCTGGAGCAGAGGGAGGATGTCACAGAAATAATGGTTGATAGTGTTTGCCTCACAGGTCAGTCTCAGCACGCATCCAGTGTGAGCCATGGCACCAGAAAATGCCATCAAGCAGGAACAAAACATAAGGCTGGAACACACTTTAGGGGACATGGCAGCATTATACAAGAGTGGGTTACAGATGGCCACATAGTGGTCATAGGCCATTGATGACAGCACACAGCATTCAGAAATAAAAGAGACAGAGAGAAAGTACAGTTGGGTCATGCATCACATGTAAGAAATAATACTTTTCTTTGATATAAAGTTAATCAGCATGTTGGGTGTAAATACAGAAGAATAACAGATGTCTATCAAAGACAAACTAAAGAGGAAAAAGTATATCAGGGTGTGTAGGTATGAATTCAACCCAATTAGAGTGATCAAGCCCAAATTTCCCATCACAGTGACCATATACATTCCTATAAAAAGAAAAAGCAAGGGAAGTTGGAGGTCTGGTCAATCTGTTAATCCCACCAGAATGAATTCAGTCACAGAAGAACCAATTCCAGGGGCCATTCTTCTCTAAGGAAATCTGTGGAAACAGTAGAAAGAGTTCCATTAGAGAACAACTCAGCTCTTCTGACAATGTCTCATCCTACAAAAGAGTGTATATACTGAGCATGTCTGAGACTAGCCCAAACTGTTCCCATGGAATCTGCCTTTACCAGTGAGTGAGATGGACTTTCCATTACTGGAGACTTGTTAAGCTAAAGAAAGCAAAGAGTATCACAAACTTGCCTACAGAGGGAAGGCAGTGCTGCCAAATGCAAACATGTCTGCTGGAAAAATCAAGGGAGGAGGGTGGGATGGAGCAGGACAGAATCTTCCTTCTTATTTATTTATTCACTTGAGTCTTCCCCTGATCAGTATCACTGGAGACAGAGACCCTAGCTCAATGGTGCTGGCCTCTAAAGCAGATTAGATCTGGTGTGAGTAGGAACCAAGAAGACTGTCTCTAACCAAAAACAAAGGAAGGGGCCAAAGGCTAGGAGAGATTAAGTTACTGCCCCAAGTAGAAGAGTGAGAGTCTGTCCATGGAGAGGGAACTTACTGACTGAGATATTTCACTTTCTGAGCTTAATCTCTGAACACTCTCTGATCCCCCTTGAATACATTCTCCTACAAGTTTCACTTGAATCTCAGGAATGCACTAAATGAATGTCTGGGGGAGTGGCAGATATTATATCCCTGAAATTCTTTCTCAAAATAAGAAGGAAATTAATATTAACAGAATTCTGAAACTCACCCTCCTTTAGCCAGAAACCTTAGAGTTCTCCCTTGGTATTTATCCCTCTGGTCCCAGAAAGGCAGTTTATGGTTTGAGGCTTTGGTTCCTTTAATTCTAAAAGGATTCAGCCCAGACTTAATTTCAGACATAACCTGGAAATCTTTCTGATCTACAAATATTATATTCAGCTTATGACTTTGAGTCTTCTCAAGCAGCAGAGGAAAATAAAGAGCGTTGTGATCAGGTTTTCCACTTGATAAGACTCAGAAGTTTGAATGGGAGTTTAATGATATGGTTCACATGATTATCAACAGAGTAGAAGGTTGCTCAGTCTCTCCCCCAGGGAATAGATTCTATGTATAAAAAAAGAAATAAAGGAAGTGGGCTTACACTCTGGACCATGTTCTCTATTTAGGTGCTTAGGGATTCAATATTTCAATCCAGCTTACATGTCACTCCAGGGATTGTACATCCCCAAGGTAGAGGCAAAAATAAACTCGCATCTTCCTATCATCTTCATTTTTTAAGAAGAATGTATTATACAGGTTCTTTGCCTCTCCATATCCTACACTGAAATTTTCCAGAGTATGACTGCAGGTTTCTTCATATCCTCCCCTGAAATTTTGCTAAGACTCTACTGACTCATTTCACTTCTAATAACTCATTGTTATCTCAAAAAAATCTAACACCCTTTTCCTTTCTAAAGTTTTTATGTTTAAACATCTCCTGGAAATGTATACCTGAGGATCCAGGTGAGTCCTTAAATGTATCATTTCATTAACTGAGGTCACCAACTCCTTCTTATCAGAGGAAAGAGCTTGGGCTATGCAGTTGGAGGGTATGAGTTTGACTCCTACCCCCATGCTTACTGACTTAGACACTCATGCCTCAGATTCATTATTTCTAAAATGCTGATGATAATAATAGCATCTCTTCTGCACTTGTGACCCAAGATATGATCTATCCTGAAAACTGATATAGTCACTGTGGAGAACAGTATGGAGATTGCTTTAAAAACTAAAAATAGGGCTACCACTGCTTCCCAGATGGCACTAGTGGTAAAGAAACTGCCTGCCAATGTAGGAGACATAAGAAGCATAGGTTTGATCCCTGGGTAGGAAGATCCTCAGAGGAAGGCTTGGCAACCCACTCCAGTATTCTTGTCTGGAGAATCCCACGGACAGAGGAGTCTGGCAGGCTACGGTCCTTGGATCACAAAGAGTCAGACATAACTGAAGCGACTTAGTACTCACACACACACACACATATGACCCAGAAACTGCATTACTGGGCATATATACTGTACCCCAAAGTCCATTGTAGCACTGTTTACAATAGCCAAGATACAGAAGCAACCTAACTGTCCATTGACAGATGAATGGATGAAGACGACGTGATACATATATACAACGGAATATTACTCAGCCACGCAAAGGAGAAAAAATGGGTCATTTGTAGTGATGTGGATGGACATAGAGGCTGTCATTCACAGTGAAGTAAGCTAGAAAGATAAATACAAATATTATATATTAACACATACATATAGTCCATAGTGTTGTAAAGAGTTGGACACAGCTGAGCGATTAACACAGGAAGTCTAGAAAGATGGTGCAGATGTGACTATTTTCAGGGTAGGAACAGAGACTCAGATGTAGAAAATGGACATATAGACACAGTGAGGGAAGGAGAGGGTGCGAAGAATCAAGAAAGAAGCATTGGTTTACCACCATGTATGAAACAGATAGTTAGTGGGAACCTGTTGTACCACAGGGAGCTCAGTTCGGTGCTCTGTGATGACCTAGAGGGGTGGTATGGGGGGCTGGTGGGATGGAAGCTCAAGAAGGAGGGGATATATGTACACTAATAGCTGATCGTCAGTTACCCAATGGGCAACTGAAACTTTGTAATAAAAGTACACTGCAACACTGTAATAGAAACATAACTATTGAATTTATGATTAAGTTTTGGATTTTAAAAAATTTTTTTAAAGTCACGCAAGATGCTACACTTAATAGAGAGGATTTCCTTATTAGTCAGGAAGTGTCAGGCTCCTCAACTTTCCACACGCTCAAAATAAGACATCCTCCAAAAGACATCATGAAGAAGGTAAAAAACAGCACATAGAATGAGAG
Source organism: Odocoileus virginianus (assembly GCF_023699985.2). Taxonomy (NCBI): domain Eukaryota; kingdom Metazoa; phylum Chordata; class Mammalia; order Artiodactyla; family Cervidae; genus Odocoileus; species Odocoileus virginianus. The sequence goes on from NW_027224281.1 coordinate 994,165, forward strand.
AAATAAGCTCAAAATATCTATTTGATAAGGACCTAGGATTCAAAATGCATAAACCACTGTGGAATTTCAGAGGAAATATGATTAGAAACCATGCAATCAAGAAAAGTGTGGAGTGAAATATTTAAAGTGTTGAGAAACTTATTACCTTGGACTTCTAAATCCAATACTATTATCCTCCAACTTGAAAGCAAAATAATGACTTTCTCGGACAAACAAATTGAGAGAATTTGTTGCCAACAGACCTGCCTTGCAAAAATTACCAAGAGAACTTCTTTAGGCAAAAGAACTATTATTCAGAAGATATTACCTGATGTTTTCACATTGTTGTTCAGTGTGCAAAGAAGAGAGAGAAAGCAGAGAAAAAAAGTTTTACTCATAAAAGAGATACTATATAATTTTTTTAAATTTTAAGTAACTACAGACACCAAAGTCAAATATTTTAAATATAATTTTTAGATTAAAATGCTGCTGTGTGGTTCCATTTATATGAGTTCAAAACAAGGATGAAACATAGTTGGTAAACTTATTGCTAAAAGAAAATTAATGGGAGTGCTAAAAGAAATGTCAGGGTAGTTATTATTTCTCATACTGAGAGAAGAGATTGCTATGGGAGAAAACCACAAAGGACGATCCAGGGGTTCAGGTAACATTTTGTTTTCAAATTGGATCATGTTCACACATATCTCATCTTAGCATTATGATATATGTGTTATGCATGTAACTATTATGTATATGAAAAATTTTTATGCTTGAGATTTCATTTTGGAAATTTTCACAAGTTAGAAGTGATTAACAGCCAGAGATCACCTTGCTAATGGCTGTCCTAACAGACACTAATCAGACCACATCTAGATCAGGAGCTGTGACTTCAGTCACTACACCATTGAATCTATGATTCTGTATCATTCTGCACCTGTAGAGTTAAATAGGAAGGTAATCAACATTTTCACCCTGAATCTTTCTAATTTTTGATAGTAGTATTAATCTCTGTGAGTCTCCTCAAAAACCAAAAGTTTTTACGACTCTTCCTGGAAGTGGGAAGACCCAGGGCTTCCACAAGGCCTAGAACAACTCCTACTTACTCCAGGGTCAGAAAGTCAACAAGAAGACTCTCTCAGATGCTGAGATATCAATTCCTACTCCACATTCATGACCTAGGAATTAATTGCAGAGTAAAGTATTTTTTCCAAGGTGGACTTGGTTCAGCGCTCCATTTATCAGCTAGCAAAGCCAAAATTTAAGAAATTTAAAATGTGTGGTATTTTCCTTCACTAGTTACTCCATGAAAAGAACACAGATCCATTTGAGGAAGGCTAGGAAAAATGTGCAGAGTACAATTCTTATGTTGTTACTGTAGGAAATACCTTATCTTTCATTCTTGACTGTGATATACACACACACACAGACACACACACACATATATATATATAATTGGATATTTAATATAAGTTAGCAATGAGAAAGAAGGCAATCCTGCTATTTGTGACAACATGAACAGACCTTGAGGACATTAAGCTAAGTAAACTAAGTCAAGGATAAATATCTTATGGTCACACATATATGTGGAATCAGCAACAACAACAAATAATCCAGTTTATAGATATAAAAAACAGAATAGTAATTGCTAATGTGGTAGTGGCAGGGGATGCAGAGTGAGCAAAATGAATGAAGGGGGTCAAAAGGTGAAAACTTCCAGTTACTAAATAAATAAGTCATGGGACAACACAAACAACATGGTGATCATACTTAATAACATTCTATTATATAGTTGAAAGTTGCTAAAGAACAGATCTTAAAAAAAAAAAAAAAATGAACAGATCTTAAAAGTTCTCACAAAAGAAAAAAATTCATCACTATGAATTTTGACAAATGTTAACTAGACTTTCCATGGTATTTTGCAATATATACAAATACTGAAATATTTTGTATGACCACTACTAATGTTATATGTCAAGGCAATCTACAGATTCTTAGCAATCCTTATCAAGTGACCAATGACATCCTTCACAAAACTAGAGTAAAAAAATTTTTAAATTATAAGGAAACAGAAAAGACTCTGAAGAACCAAACCAATCCTGACAAAGGTAAATAAAGATGGAGGTATCAGACTCCCTGATTTCACACTATAATACAAAGCTACTGTAATCAAAACAGTACAGCACTACACAAAAACTGAAATTCAGACCAATGGAACCAGATAGAAAGCCCAGAAAAAAATCCACACTTGTATGGCCAAGTAACCTATGACAAAGGAGACAAGAATATACAGTAAAGACAGTCTCTTCATAAGTGCTTCTGGGAATACTGGAAAGCTACATGTAAAAGAATTAGTTTAGAACACTCTCTAACACAAAAATAAAGTCAAAATTATTCAAAGACCCCAATATAAGGCTGGACACTACAAAACTCTTAGAAGAAAATATAGGCAGAACACTCAGGCATAAATCACAGAAGTAGCTTTCCTATTCACCTACTAGAATAATGAAAATAAAAGCAAAAATAAACAGATAGGACCTAATTTAACTTAAAAGCATTTGCACAGCAGAGAAAACTATAAACAAAACAAAAAGACAACCCATGGAATGGGAGAAAATACTTGCTAATGAAGCGATTGTCAAAGGATTCATATCTAAAATATACGAGCAACTCTATGTCAAAAAAAAACAACAGCAACCCAATCAAAAAATAGGCAAAAGATCTAAATACACATTTCTCAAAGGAAGGCCTGCATGCTGACTGCATGCTCAGTCACTCAGTTGCATCCAACTCTTTGCAACCTCATGAACTGTAGCCTGCCAGGCTCTTCTGTCCATGGGATTATCCAGGCAAGAATACTGGAGAGGGTCACCACTTTATCCTCCAAGGGATCTTCCACACCTAGGGACTGAACTCACATCTCCTGCATCTCCTGCATTGGCAGGCAGATTCTTTACCACTTAGCCACTTGGGAAGTCCAAAGGAAGGCATACAGAGTGTCAAAAGCACATAAAAAGATGCTCAGCATCATTAATAATTAGAGAATTGCAAATGGAAACTACAATGAAGTATCACCTCACTCTGGTCAGAACAGCCATCCTCAAAAAATCTACAAACAATAAATGCTGGAGAGGGTGTGGAGAATAGGGAAACCTTGTACACTATTGGTGAGAATGTAAATTGTCACAATCTCTATGGAGAACAGTATGGAACTCCTTAAAATAGTAAAATAGAAAAATAGTAAAAATAGAAATATCACATGATCTAGTAATCCCACTCCTGTGCATATATCTAGAGAAAAACCATAATTTGAAAAGATACAGGCACTACAATGTTCCTAGCAATGCTATTTTAGAATAGCCAAGACATAGAAAACACCAGGCTTCCCTGTCCTTCACCAACACCCAGAGCCTACTAAAACTCATGCCCATCAGGTCAGTGGTGCTATCCAACCATCTCAGCCTCTGTAGTCCCCTTCTCCTCCTGCCAATCGTTCCCAGCATCAGGGTCTTTTCCAATGAGTCAGTTCTTTGCATCAGGTAGCCAAAGTATTGGAGTTTCAGTTTCAGCATCAGTCCTTCCAATGAATATTCAGGACTGATTTCCTTTAGGATGGACTGGCTTGATCTCCTTGCAGTCCAAGAGACTCTCAAGAGTCTTCTCCAACACCATAGTTCAAAAGCATCAATTCTTCAGCACTCAGCTTTCTTTATGGTCCAACTCTCACATCTATACATGACTATTGGAAAACCATAGCTTTGACTAGATGGACTTTTGTTGGCAAAGTAATATCTCTGCTTTTTAATATGCTGTCTAGGTTGGTCATAGCTTTTCTTCCAAGGAGCAAGTGTCTTTTAATTTCATGGCTTCAGTCACCATCTGCAGTGATTTTGGAGCCCAAGAAAATAAAGTCTGTCACTATTTCCAATTGTTTCCCCCCATCTATTTGCCATGAAGTGATGGGACCAGATGCCATGATCTTAGTTTTTTGAATGTTGAGTTTTAAGCCAGCTTTTTCACTCTCCTCTTTCACTTTCATCAAGAGGCTCTTCAATTCTATTTGCTTTCTGCCATAAGGGTGGTGTCATCTGCATGTCTGAGGTTATTGATATTTCTCCCGGCAATCTTGATTCCAGTTTGTGCTTCATCCAGCCCTGCATTTCGCATGATGTACTCCACATATAAGTTAAATAAGCAGGGTGATAATATATAGCCTTGATGTACTCCTTTCCCAACTGGAAACCAGGCCATTTGTATACAACTATATATAAAATAGATAATGAACAAGGACCTATGATACAGCACAAGGAACTCCACTCAGTATCCTGTAATAAGCTACATAGAAAAAGAATCTGAAAAAGAATGAATATATGTATATGTATAACTGAATCACTATGCTGTATGCCTTAAATTAACATATTAGAAATTAACTACACTCCAACAAATTTTTTAAATGAGATTCAATAGAAAGGTCAAACCAAATTACATTGCAAGGAACTATGCAGTTTAAGATAATATGATACATGCTTTGGTTTCACGAAATTAATAAACTGAAAGTGTGAGAGTGTGTTAATGTGTTAGTTGGTCTGTCATGTCTGACTCTTTTTGACTCCGTAGACTGTAGCCTGACAGACTTCTCTGTCCCTGGAATCCTCCAGGAAAGAATACTGGAGTGGGGAGTCATTCTCTTCTCCAGCGGTTCTTCCCGACCTAGGGATCAAACTCAGGTCTCCTACATTGTAGGTAAGCTCTTTGCCATCTGAACAACTAAGGAAGCCCAATAAACTGAAATCTCATGTTTAAAAAAAACTAACATAGCTTTAAAAATTCCTCAGAAAAATTAGTCAAACAAATATTCCTGAGTAGCTGGTTTAGACAAAATTTCATACTGAGAACTATAAATGTAATACATTTCTTGTTGATGACTAAATTATATTACTAAGTTTTTAAAATATGTGTATCTACGTAATATAACTTATTGCTTTGTGAGTACATGACTGTCTTTAAACTTCAACAGAGCTTTCTTCACTTCCTTGTTCCTCAGGGTGTAGACCACAGGGTTCAGAAGGGGCGTCATCACAGTGTAGAAAACAGCCACAATCCTGTCCACAACCTCCTCGGAGCCTGGTCTCAGGTAAATGAAAACACCAGGGCCAAAGAAGCACAGGACCACAGTGCAGTGGGAGGCACAGGTCTGGAAGGCTCTCCATCTCCCTTCTGAGGTGCGGATCTTCAGGATGGAATGGATGATGGACGTGTAGGACAGCACTATAAGAAGAAAGCAGCCTGAGGCCACCACCCCAACGCTGACAAAGATCACCATCTCCACAGTGGACGTGTCTGCACAGGCCAGTTTGAGGATAGGTGGGGCATCACAGATGTAATGCTGGATCTGGTTGGGTCCGCAGAAGGGCAAACGGAATGTCAGTGTGGTCTGGACAGCAGAGTGAACAGAGCCACTGAGCCACGTGGTTGTGGCCAGGAGAGCGCAGGTCCTCCCACTCATCATGCTGGCATACCTGAGCGGGTAACTGATGGCCAGGAAGCGGTCATAGGACATGACGGTGTAGAGGAAGCACTCGGTGCTGCCCAGGAAGTGGAAGGAGTAGAGCTGGGCCACACAGCTGGGAAAGGAGATAGCACTGCCTTCTGGGGACACCAGGGTCATCAGCATTTTGGGTGTACTGACCGTGCAGTACCACATGTCAATGAAGGACAGGTTGCTCAGGAAGGAGTACATGGGTGTGTGCAGGTGAGGATCCATGATAATCACCAGCATGATGAGTAGGTTCCCCACCACAGTGAGGACATAGATCACCAGGAAGATTCCAAAGAGGAATGTGTCCAGCTCTGGTGCGTGTGGAAGGCCCATGAGGATGAACGTTGTCACCAGGCTCATGTTTGTCATTTCTCCAGGCTTTCAATCTCTTTCTCTCTGTGGGAATATCAAGAGCACTCAGTATTTAATCAAGAACTGAGAACCCATTCTTTATACAAAAACTGCATCATATATGCTACATAGTTCTAGGGTCATACTCAACTTTGTTTATAACAAGTCACCCTTGAAAAAAAGGATAGAATGACTCTATCTTCTTCCTCTCTTATCTCTCTTACTCTCACACACAGAGAAACACACACAAATATATGTTAAAAAAAGTTAGGAGAAATCAATTTTAAATTTCCACTGTTGTATCATAAATATTGCTAGTTCAGTTCAGTTGCTCAGTCGTGTCTGAATCTTTGTGACCCATGGACTGCAGCACGCCAGGCTTCCCCGTCCATCACCAACTCCCAGAGCTTGCTCAAACTCATGTCCTTGAGTTGGTGATGCCATCCAACCATCTCATCCTCTGTTGTCCCCTTTTCCTCCTGCCTTCAATCTTTTCCAGCATCAGGGTCTTTTCCAATGAGTCAGCTCTTCGCATCAGGTGGGACAAAGTACTGGAGTTTCAGCTTCAGTATCAGTCCTTCCAATGAATATTCAGGACTAATTTCCTTTAGGATGGACTGGTTGGATCTTCTTGAAGTCCAAGGGACTCTCAACAGTCTTCTCCAACACCACAGTTGAAAAACATCAATTCTTTAGCACTCAGCTTTCTTTACAGTCCAACTCTCACATCCATACATGACTGCTGGAAAAACCATAGCCTTAACTAGACAGACATTTGCTGGCAAAATAATGTCTCTGCTTTTTAATATACTGTCTAGGTTGGTCATAGCTTTTCTTCCAAGGAGCAAGCATCTTTTAATTTCATGGCTGCAATCACCATCTGCAGTGATTTTGGAGCCAAAAAAATAGTCTGTCACTGTTTCCATTGTTTCCCCATCTATTTACCATGAAGTGATGGGACCAGATGCCATGATCTTAGTTTTCTGAATGTTGAGTTTTAAGCCAACTTTTTCACTTTCCTCTTTCATTTTCATCAAGAGGCTCTTTAGTTCTTCTTCACTTTCTGCCATAAGGGTGGTGTCATCTGCATATCTGAGGTTATCAATATTTCTCCCTGAAAACTTGATTTCAGCTTATGCTTCATCCAGCCCAGCATTTCACATGATGCATTCTGCATATAAGTTAAATAATCAGGGTGACAATACGTAGCCTTGGCATACTCCTTTCCCTATTTGGATCTACTCTGTTGTTCCATGTCCAGTTCTAACTGTTGCTTCTTGACCTGCACACAGATTTCTCAGGAGGCAGGTTAAATGGCCTAGTATTCCCATCTCTTTAAGTATTTTCCACAGTTTATTGTGATCCACACAGTCAAAGGCTTTGGCATAGTCAATAAAGCAGAAGTTTTTCTGGAACTCTCTTGCTTTTTCTATGATCCAATGGATGTTGGCAATTTGACCTCTGGTTCCTCTGCCTTTTCTAAATCCAACTTGAACATCTGGAAGTTCACGGTTCACATACTGTTGAAGCCTGACTTGGAGAATTTTGAGGACTGTAAAGAATCTGCCTATAGTGCAGGAGACCCCAGTTTGATTCCGAGGTGGGGAAGATCCGCTGGAGAAGGGATAGGCTACACACTCCAGTATTCTTGGGCTTACCTTTGGCTCAACTGGTAAAGAATCCACCTGCAATGTGGGAGAACTGGGTTCGATCCCTGGGTTGGGAAGAGCCCCTGGAGAAGGGAAAGACTACCCACTACAGTATTCTGGCTTGGAGAATTCCATGGACTATACAGTCCATGGGATTGCAAAGACTCAGACACAACTGAGTGACTTTCAGTTTGCTAGCATGTGAGATGAGTGCAACTGTGCAGTAGTTTGAGCATTCTTTGGCATTGCCTTTCTTTGGGACCAGAATGAAAACTGACCTTTTCCAGTCCTGTGGCCACTGCTGAGTTTTCCAAATTTGCTGGCATATTGAGTGCAGCACTTTCACAGCATTATCTTTTAGGATTTGAAATAGCTCAGCTGGAATTCCATCAACCTCCACTAGCTTTGTTCATAGTGATGCTTCCTAAGGCCCACTTGACTTCACATTCCAGGATGTCTGACTCTAGGTGAGTGATCACACCATTGTGGTTATCTGGGTCATGAAGATCTTTTTTGTATAGTTCTTCTGTGTATTCTTACCACCTCTTCTTAATATCTTCTGCTTCTGTTAGGTCCATACCATTTCTGTCCTTTATTGTGCCCATCTTTGCATGAAAGTTTCCCTTGGTATCACTAATTTTCTTGAAGAAATCTCTAGTCTTTCCCATTCTATTGTTTTCCTTTATTTCTTTGCATTGATCTGAGGAAGGCTTTCTTATCTCTCCTTGCTATTCTTTGGAACTCTTCATTTAAATGGGTATATCTTTCACTTTCTACATTGCCTTTTGCTTCTCTTCTTTTCTCAGTTATTTGTAAGGCCTCCTCAGACAACCATGTTGCCTTCTGCATTTCTTTTTCTTGGAGATGGTCTTGATCACTGCCTCCTGTATAATGTCATGAACATCCATCCATAGTTCATCAGGCACTCTGTCTATATAATCCCTGATTTGATCATTTCCACTGTATAATCATAAAGGATTTGATTTAGTCATACCTGAATGGTTTAGTGGTTTTCCCTACTTTCTTCAGTTTAAGTCTGAATTTGGCAATAAGGAGTTCATGGTCTGAGCCACAGTCAGCTCCCAGTCTTATTTTTGCTGACTGTATAGAGCTTCTCCATCTTTGGCTGCAAATAATATAATCAATCTGATTTCAGTATTGACCATCTGGTGATGTCCATGTGTAGAATCTTCTCTTGTGTTGTTGGAAGAGGGTGTTTGCTATGACCAGTGTGTTCTCTTAGCAAAATTCTGTTAGCCTTTGCCCTGCTTTATTTTGTACTCCAAGGCCAAATTTGCCTGTTACTCCAGGTATCTCTTGACTTTCTACTTTTGCATTCCAGTTCCCTATAATGAAAATTTGGTAGGTGCCCAATATGCTACTGGAGAACAATGGAGAAATAAACCCAGAAAGAATGAAGAGATGGAGCCAAAGCAAAAGCAACACCCAGTTATAAATGTGACTGGTGATGGAAGTAAAGTACGATGCTGTAAAGAACACTATTGCATAGGAATGTTAGGTCCATGAATCAATGTAAATTTGAAGTGGTCAAACAGGAGATGGCAAGAGTGAACATCAGCATTTTAGGAATCAGTGAACTAAAATGGACTGGAGTGGATGAATATAACAAATGGACTGGAGTGGATGAATATAACTCAGATGATCCTTATATCTACTACTATGGGCAAGAATCCCTCAGAAGAAATGAAGTAGCCATCATAGTCAACAAAAGAGTCCAAAATGCAGTACTTGGATGCAATCTCAAAAACGACAGAATGATCTCTGTTTGTTTCCAAGGCAAACCATTCAGTATCACAGTAATCCGAGCTGAAGTTGAATGGTTCTATGAAGACCTACAAGATCTTCTAGAACTAACACCCAAATATATTACTTAGCACCATAAAACAATTCAAATTTTCTGTGTGATTCTTTCTATGGGTCAGTTCACCTGGGTTCTCTGCTTCAGATCTCGCAAAGTTGAAAATCAATGCAATCTCATATGGGGCACAAGATCACCTACCTCAGTGATCTTAATACAACTCATACACAATAGATAAGTAAGATAAATAATGTAAAGTAGTTAGCAAAGTACCAAATGCTTTGTAAGTGCTCAATAATAGATAGCAAATTATATGAAACTGTTGTCCTGCTTTAAAAAGCCATATAGGTATAGATAATATGGAGAGACAGAGACCGTAAGAGAGAGAAGGAGGGAGACTAAATAAATAAATTACCCTGTGCTGTAGAGACTTTGCAGTTTCAAAGCTACAGCCTCAGGGAAAATTTCATCACTGGTATTGGTTGGTTCTGCTGTTTCATTAACACACACCACCTGCTTATGTAGGAAATACTTTCAGTGTTTAAGAATCTAAACTCCATACAGAATCCCTATAACCTCCCAATGATCCAGAAAATACCAGCCCTCATAACACTGCTGGCTACATGCTTGTCTTATAGACTAGACTAACCTTCATGGTTGTTCAGTTGCTCAGTCATGTCCGACTCTTTGCAACCCCATGGACTGCAGCACACCAGGCTTCCCTGTCCTTCACTATCTCCCAGAGACTAATCTTTAGGAGGGCCTGAGAACATAAACTTCATATATGTTCTCACAACCATGATCCACGGGGTACATGCTGGCATCTAATATACTGATGCATATTTCTATCTTAAATATCTAAGTATTTTCCAGTACTGGCTTTGTTAGTGATGATATCCCTCCCCCGTCTTCCACTCCTCATACTCATAAAACCCAGTGATGTCCTCATAAGAGAAGACAATTCCATCAAGTATCTGATTCTTGTTTAAAATCTACTCCTTGTGACAAGAAATACAGAACCAACATAAGAGAAAGGGACCTATGTTACATGAATGTCAAGAAAAGTTGGAATTGTGTACAATGAGGCAGATGTTCTTAATTTAATCCAAAATATAGTTGATTTCAAGATTGTTACTGTTTTTCAAGAAAAGACTCACCATATGAAAGAAATAAGGTTCTCTGCTCTTAGCAAAACCCATATACAATGGATCCTACCGCCACACAAAGTGCCTTAAGCTACATTAAAAGTCAGTTCAGTTCAGTCACCAATCATGTCCAACCTGCGACCCTATGGACTCAGCACACCTGTCCATCACCAACTCCTGGAGCCTACTCAAACTCATGTCCATCACATCAGTGATGCCATCCAACCATCTCATCCTCTGTCATCCCCTTCTCCTCCTGCCTTCAATCTTTCCCTGCATATATTATATAATGTATTAAAAATATACACTAATGGTATATTGCCCAAATAAAAGTGTAAATAACAGAGACAATTACCTTAATCACCTATGTGGATATCAGAACTCAAAAAAGGAACAAATATGTCTCTTAAATTTCTACTGCACCAGTGGGTCCCATCTTCAGGATAAATCACATTTATATTAAGTATGAAATTTTTCATCAGGTGAATTGCAAGGCAGCCTGAAACCCAAGGCAGGAGTATCAGTGAGAGGCTTCAATGTTCAACTTGTATGTTCATGCCATAGCAACTTAGTCACTATTTGTAGGTCCTTATTACTAGAGAAGTTTCCCTGAAGAGGGCATGGCAACCCATTCCAGTATTCTTGTCTGGAGAATTCCATGGACAGAGGAGCCTGACAGGCTGCAGTCCATGGGGTCACAAAGAGTCAGACGTGACTGAGCGACTAAGCACAGCACAACACATTACTAACTGTATATAAACAGACATGCATATCTGTGTGTATAAACATATACATACATATGTATGCCGTGAGTGTGTGTCTGTGTGTGTGTGTATATATATATAGAGAGAGAGAGAAAGAGAGAGTGAAAGCAAGAGCAAGAGGAAATGAGAGAAATCTACCTTTCTAAGAACTCACCGCCACTATGTGATTCCTTTCAATATAAAACTCATTTGTGAGAACAGCATCAAAACATGTGTATTGTCTAGGGTGAAACAGATCACCAGCCCAGGCTGGATGCATGAGACAAGTGCTCAGGCCTGGAGCACTGGGAAGACCCAAAGGGATCAGGTGGAGAGAGAGATGGGAGGGGGGATCAGGATGGGGAATACATGTAACTCCATGGCTGATTCATGCCAATGTATGACAAAAGCCACTACAATACTGTAAAGTAATTAGCCTCCAACTAATAAAAATAAATGAAAAAAAAAACTCATTTGTGTTTATCCCTCACCCTGCCAAAATGTTTAACTTTCTACATGCTATGTCGAGGCACTTGTTTGCAAGTTAATACCCAAAAAACTGGTGTACCTGTAGTTGTTTGTGGAGTTGTTCATTTCTGTTCTAGGACCCCACTAGTTGAAGGGCAGAGAATGGAAACTCACATAGCTAGACAGGCAGGAGCATAATTTGATTTACTTTCTCAGGGAATAGGATTACTATATAATCTTGAGTTTCCTGGATGATCAGAAAAACAACTGAAAGGGATTAATTAAAGGTTTTTAAAAGTCACACATATATTTCCCTGTGGGTTTATTATTTGAACACTCCTGAGAAAAGTTCATGTACTTCTGGAGCTTGAAGTTTTACCTAAGAGGAAAGAAGGTTTCAGTTATCCTATTCCCTCATCAGTGTTGCGATACACTTACAATGGTTTATTCTCAACATAAAATCACACAGAACCCAAAAGTGATCATCTCCTTTTGTACTCCCGTCTTATATCTCACTCTCTCTTGCACCCTATTATAAGGTGATTTAAAACTGCTGAATTTCTAAACATTTTTAAAAGCTGAATTTATACATAACTGTGGCATTCTTTATAACAGTTATTTAGGTAAAGATATTTTAAAGAAAACAAAGAAGGCTGACCATAAAAAATGATGCATTGAACTATATTTATTGCATTTTATTTGGTTTTAAAACTTTAATGAGAAAAAAATACATTAAGCTCAAGAACACTGTGTGTGGGGGGGGGTGATTTCATTTTAAAATACAAATTTAGATGTGACATGACATGATAGAGGTGCTAACTATTAATACAATGGCAATTATAGTATGTAAGTATGTCAGGTCAACATGCTGTAAACCTTAAATTTACACAGTGTTATATGTCAAATATATTTCAATAAGAAAGGACATTTGTGATGTAAATAAATGAATCTTTGAAGAATTACTTAAAAACAAGACAAATTTAAAAATAAAATAAAAATTATGCAGCTAATTTTCTTTGATCTTATGTAATACAGCTAGAGCTTAATAACCATACTACAGGTAGAGAAAAGAGTTGAAAACTTAAACCAGTTTTCTAAATATCACTTTAGTTAATAAGATAATTACAATCATAGTTCCTTATTATGCAGAAAATACTAACAGTATGCTATATCTAAAATGAAATTAATTCCAGATGAAGTAAAGATTTAAATAAAGAAGGAAAAAACAAAGCATTAAGACAACATATAACAAAATTAGAAAATCTAGGGAAAACCTTCATAGTGAATTTTGATATCTGGTCTTTCAACTCTTCAAGCTTTTCCTTCTCTAGATTATCTATGCCATTTTGTGAGTCCCTCTCCATTTGAAAAACATACTATAGGGTCCGTATATCTACAGAATAAAGTGATGAGATTATATCTAGAATTTCATTGACTCGGTAAGCAATTTGAGGTATTCTCCTCCTAGAATCTTTAAAATTTTGTCTTTCAAGCCATGAGCAATTTATGATCCATCATTTCTTCAGCAACTTTTATATCTCTCTCAAAAAACATTTTTCAGTTTCTATTGTTGTGGTCTTATACATCATCACTTTATGTTTTCATCCAGATCAAGGTTTTTTCAACCTCAGCACTATTGACATTTGGAGCAAGACGAGTCTTGTGGGGGTCTATCCCGTGCATCATAAGATGTTCAGCAGCATCCATGATCTCTAGCCACTAGATGCCAGCCTCTGAGACAATCAACAACTTCTACAGACATTTTCAAATCACAGTTGAGAGCCACTGATCTAGATATTTAATAAACATTCGCTTTTTATTCTGAACCAAAACAGCTGGGCACAAATTATAAGTGCATAAACTATTTTCACATGTGCTATAGAGCACAGATTCTCTTTGCTACAATCCAATGTGTGGCTATACCACAATTTACTTTTTTTTTTTTTTAACAAGAGAAAAACAGTTTATTAACCTGTGTGGCATGCACGTGTATGCAAGAAGTCTTTAATCATACATACAGTTGTTGCTGTACTCATGTGTTTGTAAAAGTGCTTCATTTTTTTTTTCCTTTTTTTTTTTCCCATTTATTTTTATTAGTTGGAGGCTAACCACTTTACATCATTACAGCAGTTTTTGTCATACATTGAAATGAATCAGCCATGGATTTACATGTATTCCCCATCCCAGTCCCCCCTCCCACCTCCCTCTCCACCCGATCCCTTTGGGTCTTCCCAGTGCACCAGGCCCGAGCACTTGTCTCATGCACCCAACCTGGGCTGGTGATCTGTTTCACCCTAGATAACATCGCAGCACTGTTTATAATAGCCAGGACATGAAAGCAACCCAGATGCCCATCAGCAGACGAATGGATGAGGAAGCTGTGGTACATATACACCATGGAATATTACTCAGCCATTAAAAAGAATTCATTTGAATCAGTTCTAATGAGATGGATGAAACTGGAGCCCATTATACAGAGCGAAGTAAGCCAGAAAGATAAAGACCATTACAGTATACTAACACATATATATGGACTTTAGAAAGATGGTAATGATAACCCTATATGCAAAACAGAAAAAGAGACTCAGTTGTATAGAACAGATTTGTGGACTCTGGGAGAAGGCGAGGGTGGGATGTTTCAAGAGAACAGCATTGAAGCACAATTTACTTTTGATTCAACAGTACATGCTGCTGCTGCTGCTAAGTCACGTCAGTCATGTCCAACTCTGTGTGACCCCATAGACAGCAGCCCACCAGGCTCCTGTCCCTGGGATTCTCCAGGCAAGAACACTGGAGTGGGCTGCCATGTCCTTCTCCAGTGCATGAAAGTGAAAAGTGAAAGTGAAGTCACTCAGTCATGTCATAGGCTGTTGAATAACTTCAATTTAGCCTGTTAAAAATAGTGCTACAAAAAATTAGAATATATTTTTCATGTGTATGTACATATGAAATTTTCTTTGGCAAATCTATATATAATATATTATAAATAACATATATAATCTTATATATGTTATCTATTGTAGGTTATATGTTATATGTCTTCCTTTTGAGGCTCCCCTGGTGGCTCAGTGGTAAAGAATCTGCCTGCCAGTGCAGAAGACGTGGGTTTGATCCTTGGGTGTCAGGAAGATCCGATGGAGAAGGAAAGGACAACACACTCTAGTATTCTTGCCTGGGAAACCCCATGGACCAGAGGAGCCTGGTAGGCTACAGTCCATGGGGTTGCAAAAGGGTTGGACATGACTGAGCGACTAAACAAAAATAGTCTTCATTTTGGGTCCACATTCAGATTTGTATAAGCACACACATGTATTTCTATCAGATATATACCTAGGAATGGAATTGCTGAGTCACAGGGAATTTTTATCATCGTTTTAGTAGATTCTGCCACAGAGTTTTACCAGTTTATTCTCCCAGTGTCAGGGCATGACATTTCCAGTTGTTTCACAAATGACCATCATTTGGCATCACTGGTCTTCTCCACTTTGGCAGCTAATGGGTGTGAAGTGATATTTTACTGGGGTGGAATTTTTCTCTTCTTGATGAAAAATGAAGTTGAGTATCTCTTAGTTATTTGATTTTTGGATGATATTTTGAATGTTATCTTTTTGAAATTTCACTACTATGTTTCATTTTTAAATTTATCATTTCTTTTATTACCAAGTCACATTAAGAGGGTGAAAAGCAAACTGCAGAGTGGGAGATAATAATTATAATACATATTTTTCACAAAGAACTTAGATCCAAAATAAATTGTACTCCCAAATCAACAAAAAAATAGAGAACCCCCTCCCTCTCAAATTGGAAAACTGAGCAAAGAATATGGATCAGCAATTCACAGTTGATTATTAAAATGACCTTGGAAAAATGAGTTGACTCATTACTAGTCAGTAAAATGTCAAATAACAGAAAAAGTTACTAATTATGCGCGTTAGATGCACAAATAGTGAAAACATCTATTGGTGGCCTGGATGAAGGAAAAAGCTTTATCTTATATATTGTTGGTATAAATATGAATAGTTATAAGAAAGCAATTTGGTAATTGTTATTGAATTTATATATATAATGTAATCCAGTAATTCCAGTCCAGGAAGTTACATCATAAAAATAAAAACACCAGTGCTAAGTATTTGTTCAAATATGTATTAATAGATAGCTTATATCTGCAAAACAACTGAAAAAGAGTGAAAATTCCTAAAAAGAATGGTTGAATAAATCATGGTACTGCTACATCATGAAATATGTAGCAGCTAATAAAAGAATTATTTATAACCACACCAATTAACCTGGAGGGATTTTCATGATATTTTCTAATAGGAGGGAGTATGGCTATCATTGTGCCATTTTGTAAAACAAACTGACAATGTGTGTATTATAGAAGCATAGAGAGAGGAGTAGAAAGATAAAATCAGGTTATTAATTATAGGCTGAAGAGTAATGATGATTAAAAACAAGCAAATATACTTTTAAGGATGAAATAATAATATGACATGAGTAATATAACCTAATTACTTAATAATTACATGCATATATATGTAAAAAGAAACCAGAAAATAAAATAACTAGATATTGATATGCAGGAATGATTACAGTACATGTTAAGTGAAAAAAGCAAACTTATAAAAAGTATATATCAATTAAAACATACCCCCACATGCACAAACCCAGGTAGAAAGAAACTCAAAAAGTCAAAATGTCAAGGAACAGGGAACATGAAAGCCAGGCAGAATGTTTGCAAAATAATGCCAAAGGAATAACTGGTGAGGGTCCATGGCTGTCTCCACGCAGCTCAGCTCTTCAAATGGCCCACCAATACTACAAACATAAACCAACCTCCTAAAGCATAGCTGCTACGTTGTCAGCCCTTTCAAAATTCTATGTTACCCTTGCCATTTCATTTTGACTTTATTTGCCAATGAGGGGATGTGGGTTCGATTCCTGGGTCAGGGAGATCCACTAGAGCAGGAAATGGCAAACTACTCCAGTATTCCTTCCTGGGAAATCCCATGAACAGAGGGGACTGGTAGCTTATAGTCCATGGAGCCACAAAAGAATCAGACACCTATTGAAAAGACTGTATTTTCTACATTGTATAATCTTGCCTCTTTTGTCATTGTAGAGATGTGGATGGACCTAAAATCTACCATATTGAGTGAAGTAAGTCAGAAAGAGAGAAACAAATATTGCATATTAATGCATATATGTGAATCTAGAAAAATGGTATAGAGGAATCCATTTGCAAGGCAGGAATAGAGAGGCAGATGTATAAAACAGACTTGCGGACACAGTGGGAGAAGGGGAGGGGGGAGAGATTGAGAGATTAACATATACATACCACCATGTGTAGTATGTACAACCTGTATGCAGGTCAAGAAGCAGCAGTTAGAACCAGACCTGGGACAACACACTGGTTCAACATTGGGAAAGGAGTAGGACAAGATTGTATATTGTCTCACTCTGCTTATTTAACTTATATGTAGAGTACATCATGTGAAATGCTGGGCCATATGAATCACAAGCTGGAATCAAGATTGCCAGGAGAAACATCAACAACCTCAGATAAGCACATGACTGACACCACTCTAATGGCAAAGATGAACTAGAGTCTCTTGATAAGGGTGAAACAGGAGAGTGAAAAGGTTATCTTAAAATACAACTTTCAGAAAACTAAGATCATGTCATCCAGTCCCATCACTTCGTGGCAAATAGATGGGGAAACAGTGGAAACAGTGACAGATTTTATTTCTTGGTCAGGTCACCAAAATCACTGCAGACAGTGACTACAGCCACCAAATTAAAAGACACTTGCTCCTTGGATTAAAACCTATGACAATCCTAGACAGAGTATTAAAAAGCATATAGTCAAAGCTATGGTTTTTCCAGTAGTCATGTATGGATGTGAGAGTTGGACCATAAAGAAGGCTGAGTGTCAAAGAATTGATGCTTTTGAACTATGGTGCTGGAGAAGTCTCAGGAGTCCTTTGGACAGCAAGGACATCAAACTCGTCAATCCTAAAGGAAATCAGTCCTGAATATTCATTGGAAGGACTGATGCTGAAGCTGAAGCTCCAACACTTTGGCCACCTGATGTGAAGAGCTGACTCATTGGAAAAGACCATGATGCTGGGAAAGATTGAGGGCAGGAAGAGAAGGGATGACAGAGGATGAGATGGTTGGATGGCATCACTGACTCAACGGACATGAGTTTGAGCAAACTGCAGGAGATAGTGAAGGACAGGGAAGCCTGGCGTGCTGCAGTTCATGGGGTCACAAAGAGTTGGACACAGTTTAATGACTGAACAACAACTACCATGTGTAAAATAGATAGCTAGTGGGAAGCTACAGGATAGCGGAGGGGGCTCAGGTTGGTGCTTTATGATGACCTAGAGAGGTAGGATGGGGATGTGGGGGATAGAGGTCCAAGAGGAGAGGAATATAAGTAAATGTATAGCTGATTCAAGCTTCCCAGGTGGCACTAGTGGTAAAAAACCTGCCGCCAGTGCAAGAGATATGAGAAACACAGGTTTGATCCCTGGGTCAGGAAGATCCCCTGGAGGAGGTCATGGCAGCCCACTCCAGCATTCTTGCCTGAAGAATCCAATGGACAGAGGAGCCCAGCAGGCTATAGCCCATAGAGTTGCAAACAGTCAGACACAACTTAAACGATTTAGCAGGCAGGCAGGCATAGCTGATTCACTGTTATACATCAGAAACTATCACAACTTTGTAAAGCAATTACACTCCAATTTTAAAAAGAAAGAAAGAAATTCAAAGAGCATTTTACAGTAATTAACATATGATATTCATATAGCATCTTTTGGGTTCCATAAATGTTTCTTTCAAACTATAAGCATGACCCCTGGTCACTTTTGATAGGATGGGTATCCAAGACCTCTTGGATTTGGCCAAGGTGATGCTAGCATCTTCATACCCTGAGTGATTATGATTTTTCTCTGGATGCATCTTTGTCTGCTTTGAGGCATGCTGGAAGAGAGTTCATCTGTCTTGCCTAGGACAGACTAAAAATGCTTGGTGGGGTGGAGGATGGAGGGCAGGAGTCTTCCACCAGGGGACAGTCTGCCTCTGTGATAAGTACTCTGAGAGTTCTCCATAAATGGGAAGTTTCCCAGCTGCAGGGCCTGGCTGGCTCACAACTTCTGGCCTGGCAGTAAGGAGGCTTGGTGCTCACTGCTGGTGTCAGTCACTATAGAGATGGGCCCTTGGCAGTAAGTGGAGATGGAGAGTCTTACTCTTGGGGTTCCTAGAATTTTCTTTTGCTGATGATAACCTTGATTGCAGAATGTCCCCCACATTTTACCAAAGAGGAAGACATGTATTTTTGTCTTCATTTTGCCCACAGTGAGAAAAAGAGGATCACACTATAAACATTTCAGTTAACACCTAGTGCAGTCCACCTAATGTTTCCACATGCCCATCACAGGGACAAGACAGAAATGCGCCTATTGGCTTCTTGTGATTGGATTAGGCAGGTCCTGGGCAATATGTATGCATGGTCTGGGCATTGAGATTATCAAAGAAAGAGATCTGAAATGTTTTGAATTTAGCCTGTTGTGTCCAAATTTTCTCCCTGGAACTAAAACTCTCAGAATGCATTATGATTTGGCTTGCAGAGTAGAAGCTCTGTGAATTTGGGGTAAATGCCCAAACACATAAACTGAAACAGACTTTGTATTATTCATGCACTACCTGTTATTATTATGATCTTTTATCTTCTGCATAATTTTATTTTCAGACTATGACTCACTCAACTACCTAACTTCAGTTAGATGCCATGTGGTTTACTATGGCACCACGTATTCACTTTATGACATTCTAAACCTCACTTGTTTACTTATGTGTTTTACATTTGGTGGTACACAGTACCAGAGTTTTTGGAACACAAATACTGTCTTGATGTTCTGTTTCTTAAATATAGTGGGAGGGTGGGGGCGGTGGGGTGTGTGTGTGTGTGTGCGCGCGTGCGCTCAGTCACTTCAGTTGTGTCTGACTCTCTTCAACCCCATCAACTATAGCCTGCCAGGCTCCTCTAGGTCCAGAGGATTCTCCAGGCAAGAATATTGGAGTGGGTTGCTGTTTCCTTCTCCATAGGATCTTCCTGACAAAGAGATCTAAATCGTTTCTCCCACATTGGCAGACAGATTCTTTACCGCTAAGCCACAAGAGAAGACCTGTTAACTATTTACTTTTTATAATTTAACTATTTACTTCTATAATTTAAGATCCTTTTCAAGTACTAATTAACATAAAATATAGTTTCAAGCAATCAATCATACATATCATGCTACTACAAACAATATTTTAAAATTTCAGGTTAACAGGGGAATGACAAAATGATAATGAGTCTCAGAGGACAAATTCAGTGCTCCACAGCAGTTATTTCAAGGAGGGATTCAAGAGAATACATCAAAATATAGCATGATGTGTTGAAAGTTTTGTTCAGCTTTCGTCATTTCCTAAGTGGAAAGCGAACATCACTCTGAATTATTTGATTCCTTTTTATTATCATTAATAATGACATGGTGAAATGCTTATACAATAAGGTAGCTCCAGTTAATATTTGATAATATAAAGGATTGTTGAAGTATTCTAATTATCCATTACTCTTTGTTTTCCGAGATCTTTCATTCCATCCCACCTCTATCATCTTTATTTATCTCTTCTCTTATCCCTTTTTCAGTTGTATAAATTAGAAATGTACAAGGAATGACTATGGGCAGACCCTCTGAGTTTTAGGGTAACTTTTACTGCTTCAATCATAGCACCTACAAGCCAAATGAGGAAAAAGAGAGGGAAAAAATTCAGACATAGGAAATTTGATGAAATAGCTTTATCTCCTAATGGAAATACCTGACAAACAAGGATTTGAACAAGGAAGGCAGGAATAGCATGGTGAGAAAGAGAAGGCCCCTGTTTAGGAGTGATGTCTAATATTATGAGTGTGCATCAGAACATCCTGGGAAATGGAAAGAGACTGTAACAGGAAGAACATCATAAAGAAACCAGACCAAGATTTCTGAAGGTGGATTACTGTAAAGGATAAGACAGTGTTTCTCCTTGAGGAGTCCACAACTTAATGTGGAGCATGTAAATAAGCAGTGTGATGAAGCATTTAGAATCTAAGTCAGGCAGAGGTAGGGTAACTAAGGTATTTTTCACAGTATATGAGGGAAAGTTGATTCAAAACCTACATTTGATATGTAAACTACACATAACTATACAAAATTCTGTGTTTATTTATTTCAGTGGTTATTGACATTCATTGATATTGTCCTGCTCCCCAAACAGTTAAAAGTTTCCTGATATTTAGTAATAGCAATGCAGGGTAAAATTTAACACAATGGGCTTTGGTGTCAGATATCTGGGATTAAGCCTTGACCAAATTCCTTACTAATGTGAGAATCTGAGTAGCCATCCTCATCTTCAGTTTTTACATCTTATGTATCAACAGTACCTATTTAATAAGGTTCTTATAATGGTCAACTTATAAAATGTCCAGTGTATCCCAAGCTCAAAAATGTTTATGCTTTTGTCTCTGAATTATTCTGGAATAATTTAAGATCATATAATTTTAATGTTTCATGGATTTTATTATGGTTGAATTATGTGAAAACTAGTAAATATGTGAGTGCCAAATTTATCAAAATAATTAGAAAAATTACATTGTCAGTAATGGTGTTAATCATGACAGAAATTTATTATCAGTGATTTAAAGAAAGTTATATTCATGCATTTTTCAAATATTATGTTAGTGGCTAGGGAATCATTGAAATAACTCATAAAAGAAATGATTCTGAAAATCATGCTATCTGGCTGGTAGTCCCAGGTTTGAATTTTAAAACTTTAAGAATTTATTGTGAATCAGTATCACTCAAAGCACTTTCACTTCTACTAACTCATTTAATCCTCCTGAAAGTATTGTGAGACAAGATCTTTCACAGATGAGAAATAGAGATACAGACCATAAAATTATTTCTAAACTTATTTGAGCCAATATTTGCTTTTGTCTGCATGCAGTTATAGCACTTCATCCATTACACATGGAAGTCCACTTATATGGGCTGTGTAGCTATTCATTGAGTTTTTTAGGGTGTTTTTTCTTTACCAGGCCTCATTTTTCTAACTTGTAAAAGAAATATGTTGAAATTTCATACTACCAAGTGACTTAATTGCACTTTGATTTTTCTGTTTTCTAAATAGGAAGAACCCTTGTCTCCCTGCAATTTAGAGTGTCCTTGTCCTAGAGAAGGTTGAGGTTTGGTGAATCTGAATTTCCAAGACTCTGAAATATTGAGAGTAGGAGCTCTCTGAGCAGCATGACCATCAGCAACATCAATACTGAAATGACCCAGCATAGCATGGTTATGCTGAATATGAGCATCTGGTCCATTAATACAGGAATTTAAAGTCAGATTATGTGATGGAGGCTGGAGGTGTCTGATGGTAGCTTCCTCCTGATCACACTGACCAAACCTGAGAAACTTCAGGGCTCGCTGAATGTGGTGATGGTTCCCAGTCTCTAAAAGGAGCCTGTCAGAGCCACACGTTGTCCTGGCAGACATACCTAGAGAGACAGCAAGCTGCTCAGAAGTGTGGGAATCTCAATGTGGGAGCACTGACCAGGGTCAAATGTGCTGGGAAGAGGACTAGTCACTTTGGGACCTTCTCGTACAACTCACACATACATACACACAAACACACACACAACCACAAAAAGAATTGAGGAGACAGGTACACAACTGCATCCATGAGTAAGTCACCTCTGATAATTCATGCTATCCTTGAACAGTGTCCCCAAAATTCTACATCCCCAATTTGTGTGCATAAGACGTAAACAAAAAAGTATATTGTCAATGTAAGTATATATAAATAATTCATTCCTTTGCATCCAAGATCCAGGCTGAATATTTCCTCCTTAAAAAGGTAAAAATGATGTCATAATCAATTATAAGTCAACAAAACTAGGGAAAAAAGTAAAAAGAAACATGTTGCAAATAAATGAGTGAATAGCATGTTCTCTGTAACTTTAAAAAATGCAATTTTTAAATCCCTCAAAAAAACTGTGAAACAAATATTTCTAAGTAGTTTGTTTAAAGTTTAATATTGAGAACTATTGACAAAATCCATTTCACATTGAAGAAATTATATTACAATATTATACTATACTATATTTCTATGCTATATTATACTATTTAATACTATATTTTTTAAATGAGCAAGTCTACATTGCAGAGATCATTTGCTCTGTGAATACATTACTTTGTCTTTAAACTTCAACAGAGCTTTCTTCACTTCCTTGTTCCTCAGGGTGTAGACCACAGGGTTCAGAAGGGGTGTCAGCACAGTGTAGAAAACAGCCACAATCCTGTCCACAACCTCCTCGGAGCCTGGTCTCAGGTAAATGAAAACAAGGGGAGCATAGAAGCAGAGGACCACAGTGCAGTGGGAGGCACAGGTCTGGAAGGCTCTCCATCGCCCCTCTGAGGTGCGGATCTTCAGGATGGAACGGACGATGGACACGTAGGACAGCACTATCAGGAGAAAGCAGCCTGAAGCCACCACCCCAATGTTGACAAAGATCACCATCTCCACGGTGGACGTGTCTGCACAGGCCAGTTTGAGGATAGATGGTGCATCACAGATGTAATGCTGGATCCGGTTGGGTCCGCAGAAGGGCAAACGGAACGTTGGTGTGGTCTGGGCAGCAGAGTGCAGAGAACCACTGAGCCACGTGGTTGTGGCCAGGATGGCACACGTCCTCCCATTCATCATGCTGGCATACCTGAGAGGGTAACTGATGGCCAGGAAGCGGTCATAGGACATGACGGTGTAGAGGAAGCACTCGGTGCTGCCCAGAAAGTCAAAGGAGTAGAACTGGGCCACGCAGCTGGAAAAGGAGATAGGACTGCCTTCTGGGGACACCAGGGTCATCAGCATTTTGGGCACAGTGACCGTGGAGTACCACATGTCAATGAAGGACAGGTTGGTTAGGAAGTAGTACATGGGGGTGTGCAAGTGGGGAGTCACTATAATCACCAGCATGATGAGGAAGTTCCCCACCACAGTGAGGACATAGATCACCAGGAAGATTCCAAAGAGGAATGTGTCCAGCTCTGGTGCGTGGGGAAGGCCCATGAGGATGAACGTTGTCACCAGGCTCATGTTTGTCATCTCTCCACGCTTTTGAACTCTCTCTATATATATAGGAATATCAAGAGCACCCAGCATTTAATCGAGAATTGACAACTCATTCTCTATATGAAGTCTGCATCACATATCATACATAATTCTAGAGTTATATTCTACTTTGCTTATCACAAGTCTCCTTTGTAAAAGGAGATAGAATGTTTTCATCTTCTGTCTCACTCTCAATGACATAGAGGCATACACAGTTACATGCAAAAAAAATTGGTAGAAATTCATTGTAAATTTCTATTGGTGTATCATAAATGTCACTAACTTAGCACCATAAAGCAATGCAAGTTTTCTATTTGGTATTCTCTGTGGGTCATGTCAGCTTCCTCTGCCCCAGGCTTCACAATGTTGAAACCAAAGTTTCAGCTTGTTCTCTAATCTCACCTGAAGCTCAGAATCACCTGTCTCAGTGAAGATGTCAGTACAAAGTAAGATAATAAATGTAAGGTATTTAGTAAAGTGCCTATGTTAATAGGTACTCAATAAATGAAAGCAAGCTATATGAAGATGCTGCCTTATTTTTTAAAATATATAGATATATGGATAGAGAGACAGCGACAGAGAGGTGAGTAGAGAGGGGGAGTCAATTCTCATTGTGCTATAGAAACTTCCCAATCTCAAAGCTACAACTTTAAGGAAGATTTCACCACTGGTACTGGTACTAGCGTCTCGCTAACACCACTACCTGCTTTTACAGGAAATAGTCTCAGAGCAGGTTAAGAATCTAAACTCCATATAGAACCCCTACAGCCTCCCACATGATCCAGAAAACAGCAACCCTCATAACACTGCTGGCCACATGCTTGCCTTATTTTAGATAGTCTTTTGTGAGGCTCTAAGAACATAAACTTCATGTGTGTTCGCCCAACTACAATCCACTGGGTAGACCCTGAGTTTCAGTATATTGACACATATTGCTATCTTAAATATCTAAGTATTTTTCTTGTATTGGCTTTGTTAGAGATGATATTCCTCCCCCCACCTTCTACTTCTCATATTCATAAATCCAGGTGATGCCCTCATAAGAGAAGACAATTCCATCTAGTATCAGATTCTTATTTAAAACCTACTACTTGCAACAAGAAATACAGAACCATTGTAAGAGAAAAGGACCTATGTTAGCATAACATCAAGAAACATTGGAATTGTGTACTGTGGAAAGTGAGGCAAAAATGATGGTTTTAATTTAATCCAAAATATTGTCAAGGTCAAGATTGTTAGTATATTTCAAGTGAAGATTCACTCACATGAGAGAAATGAGGTTCTCTGCTCTTAGCAAAACCCATACACAAAGGATCCTGTCTCCACACAATGTGCCTTAAGCTACATTAAAGCTGTATTTCAAGTGAAAGAGTAAATAACAGAGACACTGACCCTAATAACCTATGTGGATATCAAAACTCAAAAAACAGAACAAATGCAAAATTTCTCTAAAATTTGTACTGTACCAGTGGGGTCCCATCAAAAGGAAAAATCACATTTAGACTAAAGTATGAAAATTTTCATCAGTTGAATTGCAAGGTAACCTGAGACCTAAGGCAGAAGTATCAATGAGAGGTATCAGTGTTTGACTTGTCTTTTATGTCATAGCAACTTAGTAATTATTCATAGGTCCTCATTACTAACTGTATATATACAGATACGTATATGTTGTGTGTATATATATGTGTGCAGTTTGTATATATACATACACACATACAGAAAGAGAGAGAGAACAAATTAGAGACAGAATGAAAGACAGACAGACATGACTTGATAGCCACATTTAGAAGGAAATCTAACAATATCTTATCTCTGAATGGAAGCTTAAGAAGGAAAGCAAGGGGAAATGAGAGAAATCTACCTTCCCAAGAACTCACCTGCACTATGTGATTCATTACAATATAAAACTCATTTGTGTTTACCCCCCACCCTGCCAAAATGTTTAATTTTCTACATGCTACATCAAGGCACTTGTTTGCAAGTTACTACTCAAAGAGCTGGCGTACCTGTGATTGTTTGTAGAGAAAGAGCAGTTCATTTCTGTCATAGGACCCAACTAGTTGAAGGGCAAAGAATGGAAACTAACATAGCTAGACAGACAGGAGCTTAATTTTATTTACTCACAA
This sequence comes from Odocoileus virginianus, assembly GCF_023699985.2. Lineage (NCBI taxonomy): Eukaryota > Metazoa > Chordata > Mammalia > Artiodactyla > Cervidae > Odocoileus > Odocoileus virginianus. The sequence continues at coordinate 1,020,176 of NW_027224281.1, forward strand.
GGAATTGGATTACCCTTGGGTTTCCTGGATGATCAGCAAAACAACAAAAAGAATCTAATTAATTTTTTTTTTTAATCACATGTGTATCTCCCCATATGTTTGTTATTTGAACACTCCTGAAAAGAGTTCATGTCTCTTTGGAGCTAAAAGTTTTGCCTAAAGGGAAAGAAAGACTGTTACCCTATTCCCTCATCAATGATGCAGATAAACTCACAATGGTTTATTCTCAACTTAAAATTGCCCAGAACCTACAAATTATCATCTCTTATTTCTGCACTCCATCTCATATCTCACTCTTTCTTTCAGCACATTTTAAGGTGATTTAAAACAACTAAATTCCCAAACTGTCTTACAGCTATTTTTAGATATCTGTGTTAGTCATTACTACATTTGTTTAGGTAAAGACATTTTAAAGAAAATAAGCATATAGGGTTATCGTTACCATTTGGACTCTGTGGGAGAAGGCGAGGGTGGGATGTTTCAAGAGAACAGCATCGAAACATGTATATTATCAAGGGTGAAACAGATCACCAGCCCAGGTTGGATGCATGAGACAAGTGCTCGGGGCTGGTGCACTGGGAAGACCCAGAGGGATCGGGTGGAGAGGGAGGTGGGAGAGGGGATCGGGATGGGGAACACATGTAAATCCATGGCTGATTCATGTCAATGTATGGCAAAAACCACTACAATATTGTAAAGTAATTAGCCTCCAACTAATAAAAATAAATGGAAAAAAAAAGAAAATAAGCAAACAAGCCAACCATAAAAAATAATGCTCTGAACTAAATTGATTGCATTTTAAAATATAAATTTTACAGCTCATTCTCTTTGATCACATGTTATAAAGTTAAAGAGCTTTATAATCATACTATAAGAGAGAAAACAAAACAATTGGGAACCTTAAACAATTTTCTAAATACCACTTCAATTAATGAGATAACTACAGCTATATTCCTAATTATTATAAAATAATGGCATCTTTATATCATATCTAAAATGCAATTAATCCCAGATGAAGTAAAGATTTAAATAAAGGGGAAACTCAAAGCACTAAGATAATACATAAATAAAACTTGAGAATATAGAGGAAACCTTCATAGTGACTTTTTAAAAATATTTTAATGTACTTATTTATTTATTTTTGGCTATGCCAAGTCACATGTGGGGTCTTAGTTCCCTAACCAGGGTTCAAACTCTGGTCCCCTGCAATGCAAGTCCAGGGTCTTAACCCACTCAACCCCCAGGGAAGTCCACATGGTGCCTTTTGATATCCGGTATTGTGAATCTATTAATTTTTACTTCTCTAGATTATCTTGGCCATTTGGGGATCTCTGTCCATTTGAATATACACCATAGGTAGGGTCCACATGTCTACAGAATAAAGTGCTGAGACTATATTTAGAACTGCACTGAATCTGTTAACAGTTTGAGGAGAATGTGTGTGCTCGGTGGCTCAATTGTGCCCGACCCTTTGCGACCCCATGGACCGTAGCCCACCAAGCTCCTCTGTCCATTGGATTTTCCAGGTGAGAATACTGGAGTGGGTCGCCACTTCCTCCTCCATGAGATCGTCCCCGCCCAGGGATCAAACCCCAGAGATGGAGACGTCGCTAATGTCCCCTGCCTTGGCAGGCAGATTCTTTAACACTAAGCCATCTGGGGAGCCCTTGAGGAGAAAAACAATTTTTACAATCTTGTCTTTCAAGCTGTGAAAGTGAAAGTGTTAGTCACTCAGTCATGTCCAACTCTTTGCGACATATGGACCCGCCAGGCTCCTCTATCCATAGGATTCTCCAGGCAAGAATGCTGGAGTGGGTTGCCATTCCTTCTCTGGGGGACCTTCCTGACCCAGGGATCGAACCTGGGTCTCCTGCACTGCAGGTAGATTCTTTACCATCTGAGCCACAAGGGAACCCCAAGCCGTGAGCAATTTATAATCCATCATTTCTTCAGCAACTTTTATAGACCTCTCAAAAATGTTTTGCAGTTTCTATTATTGTGGTCTTACACATCTTTGCTTACTTTTAGATCCAGATCAAGTTTTCTCAGCCTCAGCACTATGGACATTGTGGGCAAGAACAAGTCTTGTGAGGAAATGTCTTGTGCATCTGGAGATGTGTAGCAGCATCCACGACCACCAGACAGAGACTCAAGTACCAGAGACAATCAACAATTTCTGCCTACATTTTCAAATCACAGTTGAGAGCTACTGATTTAGACATTTAATAAATATTTGCTTTTTAAATTAATTTGTTTTAATTGGAGGTTAATTAGTTTACAATACTGTAATGGCTTTGCCATACATTGGATGAATCAGCCACGGGTGTACATGTGTCCCCTACCCCCACCCCAAACCCTGCCACCTCCCTCCCCATTTAATCCCTCTGGGTCGTCCCAGTGCACCTGCTTTGAATGCCCTGTTTCATGTATTGAACTTGGACTGGTCATCTACGTCACATATGGTAATATACACATTTCAATATTTTGAACTTACTCATACATAAATAAATGGACACAAATCATAAATGCACAAACTCGTTTATACATGAAGTTGCAGGGCACAGATTCTCTTTGATATATTACTATACACTGTGTGAATACACTACAATTTATTTTTAATTCAACTGTAGATAGGCATTTGAATAGTTTCCAATTTTGCTTATTAAAAACAGTGCTAAAAAATTAGAACATATATTTTGTGTGTATGTATATATGAAATTTTCTTTGGCAAAACTATATATAATGTATCATGGTGGTAGTAGAGTCACTAAGTCAATCGAACTCTTGCAATCCCATGGGCTGTAGTCCACTAGGTTCCTCTGTCCGTGGGATTTCCCAGGTAAGAACACAAGTGGATTGCCATTTCCTTCTCCAGAGGATCTTCCCATCCCAGGGAAGATCTCCTGCTTGGCAGGTGGTTTTCTGCATTGCAGGCAGATTCTTTACTGCTGATCCACCAGAGAAGCCCCCATAATGTATTACATATAATATTATATATTATATGTTATATACTGTAGGTTATATATAATATCTCTTCCTTTTGGATACACATTTGGAAATGTATAAACATATACAAGTATTTCTATCAGCTATATACCTAAGAGTGGAACTGCTGAGTCACAGGGAATTTTTATCATCATTTTAGTAGATTCTGCCCCAGAGTTTTACCAGTTTATCCTCCCAGCGTCAGTGCATGAAATTTCCAGTTGTTTCACAAATGACCATCATTTGGCGTCATTGGTCTGTTTCCCTTTGGCCCTGTTAATGTGTGTGAAGTGATATTTTATTGTGTTGTAATTTTTCTCTTTCCGGTGAAAACTGAAGCTGAATATCTTTTAATTGTTTGACTTTTCGATGATATTGTGAATGTTATCTTTCGAAATTTCATTACTATCTCTCACTCTTAAATTTATCATTTTTTTTATTACAAAGTCTCATTAAGAGAGTGAAAGACAAGCTGCAGGGTAGGAGATAGTATTTGTAATACAGATAATAGACAAAGAACTTATATTCAAAATAAATTATTCCTGGAAATCAATAAAAATGGAGAGCCACCTCTTAACTTTGAAAACTGAGCAAAGAACATGGATCTGCAATTAACAGTTGATAACCTAAATGCCTTAAAAATGATTAAATCATTATTAGTTAGTGAAATTGGAAGATTGGAATCAACACATACACTCTACCATATTAAAATGGATAATTAATAAGCACCTTCTGTATAGCACAGGTAACTCTTCTCAATACTCTGTAATGCCCTGTAGCATAGAATCCTCCTAAGAGAGTGTACTTGATCAGGAGACAGGAGGGACTCCTTGCATCTCTCTGTGTTTTAATTTCATCATCTGTCAATTGAAGATAATGCTTCCATATCCAGTTATCCTATAGAGGTACTAGGGTTGCAATTTGAATGAACTTTAAAGCCAAAGATGCTATTGATACATGAATGTCACATACTACTTATTGTAAAAATGCCCTTTGAATTTAACTCAGATTGAAATAGAGGTGGCAAAAATACACAGAAGAACTATATAAAAAAGATCTCATGACCCAGACAACCACAATGATGAGATCACTTACCTAGAGACAGACATCCTGGAATGTGAAGTCAAGTGGGCCTTAGGAAACATCACTATGAACAAAGCTAGTGGAGGTGATGAAATTCCAGTTGAGATATTTCAAATCCTAAAAGATGATGCTGTGACAGTGCTGCACTCAATATGCCAGCAAACTTGGAAAATTCAGCAGTGGCCACAGGACTGGAAAAGGTCAGTTTTCATTCCAATCTCAAAGAAAGGCAATGCCAAAGAATGTTCAAACTACTGCACAATTGCACTCATCTCACATGCTAGCAAAGTAATGCTCAAAATTCTCCAAGCCAGGTTTCAACAGTAGCTTGTGAACTGTGAACTTCCAGATGTTCAAGCTGGATTTAGAAAAGGCAGAGGAACCAGAGATCAAATTGCCAACATCTGTTGGCTCATCAAAAAAGCAAGAGAGTTCCAGAAAAAAATCTACTTCTGCTTTATTGACTACGCTAAAGCTTTTGACTGTGTGGATCACAACAAACTGTAGAAAATTCTTCAAGAGATGGGAATATCAGACCACCTGACCTGCCTCCTGAGAAATCTGTATGCAGGTCAGGAAGCAACAGTTAGAACTGGACATGAACAATAGACTGGTTCCAAATAGGGAAAGCAGTATGCCAAGGCTGCATATTGTCACCCTGCTTATTTAACTTATATGCAGAGTACATCATGTGAAATGCCAGGCTGGATGAAGCACAAGCTGGAATCAAGATTGTCGGGAGAAATATCAACAACCTCAGATATGCAGATGACACCACCCTTATGGCAGAAAGTGAAGAAGAACTAAAGAGCCTCTTGATGAAAGTGAATAGAGGAGAGTGAAAAAGTTGGCTTAAAACTCAACATTCAGAAAACTAAGATTGTGGCATCTGGTCCCATCACTTCATGGCAAATAGATGGGGAAACAATGGAAACAGGGAAAGACTTTATTTTGGGGGGCTTAAAAATCACTGCAGATGGTGACTGCAGCCATGAAATTAAAAGACACTTGCTCCTTGAAAGAAAAGCTATGACCAATCTAGATAGCATATTAAAAAGCAGAGACATTACTTTGCCAACAAAGGTCCATCTAGTCAAAGCTATGGTTTTTCCAGGAGTCATGTATGGATGTGAGAGTTGGACTATAAAGAAAGCTGAGTGCCGAAGAATTGATGCTTTTGAACTGTGGTGTTGGAGAAGTCTCTTGAGAGTCTCTTGGATTGCAAGAAGATCCAACCAGTCGATCCTAAAGGAAATCAGTCCTGACTATTCATTGAAAGGACTGATGCTGAAGCTGAAACTCCAATACTTTGGCCACCTGATTGAAAGAACTCACTAGAACTCACTAGAAAAAACCCTGATGCTGGGAAAGATTGAAGGCGGAAGGAGAAGGGGATGAAAAGGGATGAGATGATTGGATGGCATCACTGACTCGATGGACATGAGTTTGAGTAAGCTCCAGAAGCTGGTGATGGACAGGGAAGCCTGGAATACTGCAGTCCTTGGGGTCACAAAAAGTAGGACATGGCTGAGTGACTGAACTGAACTGAGGACATTGCACTATTACAGACTACACTATTTCAGGCAGCACTGTCTAGATCATCCAGTATGCAAAGAAGAGACTAGCTAGATGGAATTTGAAAAACTTGGCAGTCCCTTAAAAATCAAACATATTTCAAGCTTGGACAGCCCTTACAGGAGTGAACTAGAGCACATCCCCATTTTGTCCTTGAAAAAAAGCAACTTCTGTAGAGAACATCGACTTTTCCAAATACGAAAGGACATACTGCTTACTTAGTGGGTAAAAATCCCACACGAGGCTATGTAAATGCATTATATGGAGTCCTTTAATTATGATAACAGAGGAATTTGTAGTTCTGAAATAATACTGGGTAATGAATAGATCAATAAATAATTGTTAAATATCTTTTTTAGTATGCTTTATTTACTTTAAATCATTGTTGTGCATTTTTTTAAATAAGTCATTTTATTTTATTATTTTTTCCTTCCAATTTTATTGAGATATGATTGCATATAGGACTGGGTAAGTTTAAAGTGTACAGCACTGGAGGATGGAGTTGGATCCTAAGGTGGCTGGGGTTCTAGGGAGCAGAGACTGTGTAAGCCAGGGGGTTGGCAGGGCTGGGTCCCTTGTCTTCTGTTGAACAGAACCAAGTCCTAGGAAAGCCTGGGGGCTCAGAGAGGTCTACTGAGGACTTGCAGGTGGTGGACCTGTGTCCCCATGAAACTGGATGGTTGGCCAGAAGTGGTATCAACTGGCTGATGAGATGGGTCAAGCCCCAGCCACTAATAAACTAGAGGAAGGACTACAAATGATACTTGCTAGCATCAGTGTCCTCAGGGTAGAGTCAGCTCCCCAAAATGGCTGCTACCAGCAGGTCCTCAGTAGCTGGGTGAGTCCCACTTGCCTCCCACCTCGCCAGGAGGCTCTCCAAGATCAGCATTTGGATCTGACCCAGGTTCCTTTCAAGTTGTTGCTTCTGCCCTGGGTCTTGGAGCGTGTGAAATTTTGTGTGTGCCCTTTAAGAGTGGACTCTCCATTTCCTACATCCCTCTAGCTCTCCAGAAAGCAAGTTCCATTGGCCTTCAAAGCCAGATGTTCTGGCAGCTCATCTTCCTGGTGCCAAGACCCCTGGTCTGCAGAGCTTGATGTGGAGCTTGAAGTTGTAGCTTCTTGGGGAGAACTTCTGCAATTTTGATTATCCTCCCTTTTATGTGTTGTTCATCTGGGGATGTGGGTATGGGTCTACACCCCTCCTACACATTTCATTGTAGTTCCTTTTTTACATCTTCAGTTGTAGAAAATCTTTTCTTCTAGTTGTCAGGTCACTCTGATCAATAATAGCTCTGTAGATAGATGTAATTTTGGTATGCCAATGGGAGGAGATGAGCTCTGGGTCTTCCTACTCCACCATCTTGGCCACTCACCTTTTTCACTCTTTTTGTTTTTTAAAATTTTGTATTGGAATATAGTTGATTTACAATGTTGTGTTAGTTTCAAGTATACAGCAAAGTGATTCAGTTATACATCTATCCACATGCTCTTAGGAGGACTCTGTGCTACAGGGACACTACAAGCAAATAAGTAAACTTCCTGAGTAGCCACAGTTCACGTTTCCCTGCTAACAAAGCCCACTGAAGCTTATTTCTGGGCAAGTTAATAGCCTCTGGAGGGTGAAGCAGCAGTGACATCAGCCCCCTTCCTCCACCCTATGGGGAATACAAGGAAGGAAGAGCCTGCTTGCCAGAAAGGGAGACTCCAGAGGTCAAAGCCTTCAAAAAAGCGAAAAAGAGGATGGTGAGCCAAGAAACGTGCACCGAACGAGCTCAGTGACAAAGCCAAGAAAGAGCGTGTCACAAGAGGGAACCAGGGAACCTGCTGGGCTCAGAAAGGAGCCTCTACAAAGAAGAGCAAAGAGCGTGAAAAAGCTGCGGCAAGTAATACACAGTGTCCCCGGGGCACAGTCGCATCCAGGTAGTGGCGGTCAGCAGAGAAGACTCAGGGAGGGAGATAGAGGGCTAGTAACAGAACTCCCTGGGAGACACGCATTTATTAGAAGTATGTTAGAGACTTTGGAAACAGTGCAGACAGCTGAGATCTCTTCCCAGCATTAGGCTTTACAAGTGAGGGAGGGAGGGAACTTATACTCTGCTCATTGAAGGCCAACTTACCTCTGTTTTTAAACCCTGGTAAGCTTCAGGATCTATTTCAAGCCTAACCCAGTTCATACAGGGAATAAATGGCCAGATAAAGCTAGTATGTGGGTACTCATGTCCTTTTCCCAAGCCTGCTTATGGAAACTGCTTCTTTTCCCATTACACAGATGAAAGTAACATATGCTGATAATATAATGTGGTACTGACTAAACTGTTTACACCACAGGACTGGAGCAGTTTTAGCTTTCAATAGGAAAACCACTGATAGGGTATTCTCTCCTTCCAGTGGGAAAATGATAATTGTGCAGTGAAAGTAAGTCGCTCAGTCATGTCTGACTCTTTGTGACCCCATGGGCTGTATAGTCCATGGAATTCTCCAGGCCAGAATACTGAAGCAGGTAGCCTTTCCCTTCTCCAGGGGATTTTCCCAACCCAGGGATCAAACCCAGGTGTCCTGCATTGCAGGAAGATTCTTTACCAGCTGAGCTACAAGGGGAGCCTAAGCACACACGTATGCATCTACATTATGGGGAATCTAGTGGGGTTGGGAAGAGGATCTGAGCTATTGTAAGCAAAAGCTGGTAGAGAGGGTGTGTGTTTGATTCATGCAGAGACTAGTAGGATGTTTCACTGTTCTTTCATGTGGCATACAGTACTGTGCAGAGAGAACAATAAATTATAAAAATTAATGAGGGCTGAGATGCCAAGGCAACTGGGAGACAAGAGAAAAATTTATAGTACAGAAGAGAATTGAGGCTAGGAGGAAAATTGACTTTCTGTATGTGAGAACAAAACTTAAAGTGTGAACCTTTACTGATAGAAAAAATAGCTATTTCTTTTCAGGTAAGAATCAGCACAATCTCCTCCTTTCTCTCTCTCTCTCTGTCTCTCTCTCTCTCTCTCTCTCTCCACACACACACACACACATCCTCTCTTACAAATGAGAAGCCAACATTAGGCATATTAAGAAATTTGCTCAAAACAATATAGTAAGTAGTGACAGTCTCAGTATTGGAATTCTTATGATTTGGGAACTTAGATTATAAGACATAACTGATTGTCATCCTAGATTAAGGGTCTAGATAATAGGGAATCCAGACAAGACAGAGGGGAATCCTTGTTTTCAATAAAACATAAAAATCTTTCTATGCAAGGTATGCTATAAATTTGGGATGAAAAGAAAAATGAGACAAAGTCCCTGTAGGAATTCACAGCCTGATGGGGGTAGATCAGGCACACAGAGGGTAAATTGCAACTTGCTTAGTAAGCCTATGATAGAAATGTGAATGAAGTACTGTGGCGGCTACAAAGAATGAAAGGCCTTTGGGGGGAAAGGGAGGCAAGGCTTTACTTAGTACATCACACATGAATGAGATCTTGAAAGATTAGTAGAAATTTTTCAAGCATCAGTGGAACAGGGCCAGTACATATTAAAGGGACTAATGTATAAGGAAATGGTGGGGGGGGATGTTTGACTACAGCACAGATTTGTGGGATGGAGCACAGAGAGAGGAGGCTAAAGAAGTATGTGGACATCAGGTTATGAGTGTCTCTGTTCCCATAGAGCACGCCGGTATGTTTGAATTTTTGCCTGGGCACCGTGATGCCAGTAAAGGTTAGTAGTCAAGGAAATGCCCAGGAAACCTCTAAGAATTTCCTCTCAAGTTGCTTCAGAATAGATTCTGTATCTACATGTGGGGAGATGATTTAGTTTCTATGTGGTTTGAAAGAAAGTGAAAGTCACTCAGTCATGTTCTATTTGTGACCCCATGGACTGTAGACCACCAGGCTCCTCTGTCCATGGAATTCTCCGGGCAAAAATACTGGAGTGGGTTGCCATTCCCTTCCTTCCCCAGAGGATCTTCCTGACCCAGGGATCAAACCTGGATCTCCTGAATTGTGGGCAGATTCTTTGCTATCTGAGTTTATGTGGTTTAGACTCTTACTTAAGGTACACACCTGTCTTGGTTTGCCCTGGACTCTCTTAGGTTTAACAAGGAAAATCTCATGACCCAGGAAATTGCTCAGTCCCCAAAACACCTGTTTTAACTGATGAGTCGTCCCTGTGGCACTGATGACGACTGAAAGGAATAAGGTTATGGATACACAGTGATTCACGGTGTAGAAGGAGAAGGTGAAGAGGTCAGCCACAGCTGCCATCTTGGTCCTTTTGCCTGCTAGCTGTCCAGCTGTAAACCAAATTTCATTCCACACTTTTCAAAGCCTTCTGAATGATTCTGGGTGACCCCTGAATTCTCAAGAAGGTAACACTGGATATGAGAGTTGGACTATAAAGAAAGCTGAGCGCTGAAAAATTGATGTTTCTGAACTGTGGTGTTAGAGGAGACTCTTGAGAGTCCCTTGGACTGCAAAGAGATCCAACCAGTCCATCCTAAAGGAGATCAGTCCTGGGTGTTCACTGGAGGGACTGATGTTGAAGCTGAAACTCCAATACTTTGGCCACCTGATGCAAAGAGCTGACTCATTTGAAAAGACCCTGATGCTGGGAAAGATTGAGGGCAGGAGGAGAAGGGGACGACAGAGGATGAGATGGTTGGATGGCATCACCGACTCAATGGACATGGGTTTGGGTGGACTCTGGGAGTTGGTGATGGACAGGGAGGCCTGGCGTGCTGCGGTTCATGGGGTCACCAAAGAGTCAGACACAACTAAGTGACTGAACTGAACACATTATTTCAGATAATTGCTTCCAGTTGGTAAAAGACTATTAGAGCTAATATTGGTGGGGAAAGGGGACACTTAAGGAGGATACACTTCCCATAACCCCTCAGTGTCTGAAAGAGCTCTAGCACCCTCTTAGCCACCTTCCTGATTTCTTCCTTTCACTGTGGTTGATCCCTGTCACCAGTAGTCCTGGGAGAAAAGCCTCTTTGTGATGCTGCTGCAAATTTTGAGAACTCAAATCTACTACTTGACAACTCACTGAAATTCACTTCAGACCTGAGGCACAAATGCAGTGCCTGAATTTTTCTAATACAGAAACCTGACACATAATAGGTAAAGTTATTGAGGGTTACTGTGAATTATGTAAATTTGTTTAATCCTTACAAGAGCCCCATAAAGTAGACACTACAGTTGTCCCCATTTCTAGAAATAGGCAAAGAAAGATGAAATGGCTTTTCCAAGATCGTTTTTTAGTCATCCAGTCGTGTCTGCTTCTGTGTGACCCCATGCACTGTAGCCCGCCAGGCTCCTCTGTCCATGGGATTTCCAAGATTTCCAATGAGTCAACGTGGAAGAGCTAGGATGTTTAAACCAGGTCTAACTTCAGCATCCATGGTCTTAAGATACAGTATAGAGTATATCATTGAATGGGCATATGAACAGACAGATGCATGGTGGATGAACGGATGGATGGAAAGATGGAGGGCACTTAGGCAGAAGCAGAGAGTAGAGATGACAACAGGTATTCTGGGGCTGAGATTTTGTATTGCTTCACTAACCTGAATGATTTAAAAGGGCTTGTGTATTTTTGAAATAGAATTTATAAAAATAGATATTCCTCACATAATTTCAAAGATTCTGAATATTTTGTGTTTGATGTATAAACCAGATGGTGCATTTTTAAAAATACACACAGTTTTCTATTTGGCAAACTTACATTAAGAAATTTAATTCCACCTCTCAGTAAATAAATAAGCTGTAACCTACCTCTCTAGTATGTAGATCAGAGGTCAAACTGAAGGAAACAGTCATTTCTTCTTAGACTGGTTTAGATATTATATGATTGTTCTTCTTTCTGACATGACTATCTCCATGTATGGTCTTTCCTTCACTTTCCAGAACTATATACACATAATCTCTTACACAGGTTTTAACCATAGAGAGAAAAGTTGCTGTCTGAAACCAAGCAGAATCTAAGAATCAGGGGTTGAGGAGAAAGAATGTTTAAGAACAAGAGCTAGAGAAGATGTCTCTTTTGGAGATCCTTTTCGGTCCACATTTGGCAGTGACATAGAATATATATCCCGTGCCTACAGAATTTACAGAACATCGCTTTTTCCCTTCTGCTGCTTCTTTTGGCAGAAGTGAACAGCAAGGAGATGCAACGTGGAAATCAGACTTCCATGTCTCACTTCATCTTAGTGGGGCTGCACCACCCACCACAGCTTGGGGTACCGCTCTTCCTAACCTTCCTTGTCATCTATGCCCTCACTGTCTGTGGGAATGGGCTTATCATCCTCACGGTCTTGGTGGACACCCAGCTCCACCGCCCCATGTACTGGTTCCTATGTCACCTCTCCCTCCTGGACATGACCATTTCCTCTGCCATTGTCCCCAAGATGTTAGCTGGCTTTCTCTTGGACAGCAGGATTATCTCCTTTGGGGGCTGTGTCATCCAGCTTTTCACATTCCATTTCCTGGGCTGCAGTGAATGCTTCCTGTACACACTCATGGCTTATGACCGCTTCCTAGCCATTTGCAAGCCTTTGCATTATGCCACCATCATGACCCGCAGCGTCTGTAACTCTCTAGCCATTGGCACCTGGCTGGGAGGCACTCTCCACTCACTTTTCCAAACAAGCTTCATATTCCGGCTGCCTTTCTGTGGTCCAAACCGGGTAGACTACTTCTTCTGTGACATTCCAGCCATGCTGCGTCTAGCCTGCGCTGACACCACCATCAACGAGCTGATCACCTTTGTGGACATTGGATTCCTGGCCCTGACCTGCTTTGTGCTTATCCTCGCTTCCTATGGCTACATAGTGGCTGCTATCCTGCGAATCCGGTCCGTCGACGGGCGCCGCAACGCCTTCTCCACCTGCGCCGCCCACCTCACCGTGGTCATTGTCTACTATGCGCCCTGCACCTTCATTTACCTGCGCCCTGGCTCTCAGGAACCCCTGGATGGAGTGGTAGCTGTCTTCTACACAGTCATCACTCCCTTGCTTAATCCTATCATCTACACACTTCGCAACAAAGAAATGAAGGCAGCCTTATGGAGGCTGGGAGGTCGCAAGGTCGTGAAGCCTCACTGACTGGATGCATCACAGACATGCAGGAAATGCTAAAATTTAGGGTATCAGGAGGGACACCAGATAACTGGGGAGCTTTAAGATAGAAAGAGAATGAAGAATTCATACAGATAGTTGAAGACTCCTAGATATGGAGGTGGGAACCTTGGAAAGTTCTACATTGTAACCTACTTTCCAACATGATTTTTCATGTTTCCTCCTTGAATAACAATGGAAATCAATCAAAACACTCAATAAGGATGATAACATGCAGAAAAAAATCTAAGATAAGTAAACTGTCCACATAAAAACTCTCTCTTTGGCATCCATCTACATGTGTATTACTGCTTCTAACCCCTGAATTGATACCCACATAGCTTTTTACAGGCTATAAGTAACCTTCATGCAAACCATATAATTTGACCTTGACAGCAATTATATGAGGTAAGAATTATTCCCATGTAACTGTGGGAAAAAATGAAGTTCAAGGAAGTAAGTGGCTTTCCCATACTCACTCTCTGCCTTTTACTTTGATGAAAAGATGGTCCATGGACTTGAGAGGGCACTTTCACTGCAAAGTAAGGGAGCCATGATATGTGCACTGCATCATGACCGGAGTAGTTCTGGCCTTCTGAGCTTGCACAGAACTCTACTTTGGTAAAAATGACATGGGTATATCAAGGATAAACTTCCTTATGGCTAGATCTCCCTGTTGATCTCCTGGCTATTAATTAAACAGACCATATGAGATGGTAGAAGAATGCATGCTACCATATCCTGGCATTTTCCACAACAATTGAGTATGAGTGAGGAGATGCAAATGGGATGGGGCATATACCTACTTGCAAGAAGATGAGGTCTGCTCTATTAGTCCTTTTTTGTGATAATATTGCCAGGGTCCAAGGAGGGCCCCCCAGTCCCAGAGTGCTCAAGATGTTTGGTTTTGATGTTTGAATTTTCGATGTTTTGAATATATGTGGGTAAGTATAGCCCATGAAATATGATGATATTCTATTCCAAAATCAATTCTACTTGTTAAAAAGCTGGCAAAAGGAAGGAGAACTGATTTATGTGTACCAGACATTTTCTGAGCCTAGATGTGTGTGTTCAGTGATTTTTCTTGCTGTCTGCTCTAACAGCAGAAATGTAAGGTTGAACATCAAAATATGCATGAATAGGCAATTCCATTAAAATAAACAAAAACATATTCAGTGTAACTCCAAAACTGTAACGTTGTCATCTATTCTAAGTGCATCTATGATCTTATGAGCAGAAAATACATTTATACATGAGCATGTAGCTAAACTATCGATATATGACTAGAATGGGCTTCCCAAGTGACACCAATGGTAAAGACTGTGCCTGCCAATGCAGTAGATGCAAGAGGCATGGGTTCAATTCCTGGGTCTGGAAGATCCCTGGAGAAGGAAATGGCAACCCACTCCAGTATTTTTGCCTGGGAAATCCCATGGAGAGAGGAGACTGGCAGGCTACAGTCCATGGGGTTAGAGCAGGACACGACTGAGCACTCATGCCATTCCATGACTAGAAATTGAAATTTAAGATTGGTTTATAATTCAGTGTAAAATTAGTACTGCAGTAGTTCAGGAAAAGGAGTTAGAGAAAGATAACTGAACCTGGAATTTATAAAGCTGGCACCCTGGAAAGTATAGGACGATCTACAGTTTGCGGGTCTTGTAAAATCTACTCAGAAAAAAAGGAGTAAATAGATAGAATTTTTCATGTGATAGGAACAGTATAAACCCTAAGGATAATCCTAGGAGAAACCCCTAGAGACGTTTAATTAGCTCTCGGGTGGAGAGGCCCTGGGGATGGGAAAAAGCAGTTAGTTACAAACTCTATTTGACAAACATAAAACACCACAGTGCTACAGGCACCTCAACATCCCACCGCACAAACAGAAGCAGAACTCAGTTAATAAGCCTCTTGGGTCAGAACAGAGACCTGAAAGTTGAATTAAAGTAAACATGGGCCTCTCTTTTCCCATCAAGACCAATGATACATCATGCAAAAATGAAGGGTTACATTAAAAACTTAATTTTTTGTTTAACTGTTAGTCGAGAAACATAAACTATATCTCATCACTTTAAATTAAGAAAACAGCATAAAAACATAAAATCATAAAAAAATCATAAAAACAGCAAGCAACAAATTTTACTTTATCCTGTGTGTGTGTGCACTTAGTCATGTCTGACTCTTTGCGACCCTGTGGACTGTAGCCCACCGGCTCCTCTGTCCATGGATTCTCCAGGCAAGAATACTGGAGTGGGTTGCCATGCCCTCCTCCAGAGGATCTTCCCAACCCAGGGACTTTATCCTCTATTCACAGTTAAGACAACTGCAGAGCCAATAATTGAACTTAAGTCTATCTGAGTCCAAAACTTGAAACCCTCCTTTAAAAAGAACTATGTAGGTTAGTATATACTTTTTATACAACTTCAACTCTTAGGAGGAAATTTTGTTTTCAAGTTCATTTTGAGTTTCTCTAGCCTTAAAAGTGAGAAAAAATAAAGCAGAAGAGAAAAAGTAGTTAATCTGAATGTTCAACCAGTGTTGAAAACAGTAATTAAGAACAAGGTCCTGTTTAGAGTTTGAATAAAGTGTGATTAATTTTACTTTGGGTAAGTCACTTTTTTTTTTACAAAGTTGGTGTTTAAAAATGGATGAAAATATATTTGACTTTTTTTTTTTTAATTTTAAAAAATGAGACCATATTCTAGTTTCAGAACTTTGCATGGGCTATTGTGGGAGTGCGCCCTCCCGTGATGTCAGCGAAGACTTGCAAGTGAATAAGCACCTAAGTCTTACACCTTACTTAACTTGAGGAATTTCCAATTTTCCTCTAAAAGTGAGAAAAGAATTGACCTATCTGATTTTATTTTATTTTTTTTTCTGATTTTAACCTTAAAAAATAAGCTGCCCTTCAAACGCTTATACCACCAAGTTCAGTTTATCTTTTCTTAAAATTATTTATTTTAGTTGGAGGCCAATTACTTTACAATATTGTGGTGGTTTTTGCCATACATTGACATGAATCAGCCATGGGTGTACATGTGTCCCACCATCCTGAACTCCCCTCCCACCTCCCTCCCCATCTCATCCCTCTGGGTTGTCCCAGAGTACCAGTTTGGGTGCCCTGCTCCATGCATCAAATTTGCACTGGTCATCTATTTTAATATGGTAATATACTATTGGTAATGCTATTCTCTCATATCACCCCAACACTTTTAAAGAAGTTTTATTTACAGGAATCTGTGCAGTACTCTATAATTGTCAATTAGCTCAAGTTAGTGAACAGCATTGTTTCAGTCTTCTATATTCTCCTGATTTATTGTTACATTTCTGATTAATAACTGATGGGGCAGTGCTAAATTTTTCAAATATAATTGTGGCCTAATGAAAATTGAATTTATGCTTTTGGCTGTTTGAAAAAAATCTTTACTTCACCTTCATTATATAAGATATTTTAGCTGAATATGGAATTCTAGGTTGATAGTAGGTTTTTTTTCTTTCATTGCTTTAGAGGTGCTCCCTCTTCTTTTGGCTGGCTTAATAGGTTTTTAAGGTTTCATATCATTCCTATCTTTGTTCCTTTAGCATAATGAGTCTTTTCTGTCTCTGTCTTCCTGTTCGTTTTTCTCTTTTTCAGCAAATTCAGTAGTTTGTTTGGGGTGTGTGCCTTCATGTGGCTTTATTTATGTTCATGCTATTTGTTGCTCATTGTGTTTCTCTTATCTGTGGGCCTATTGTTTTCATAAAATTTGGAAAATTTCAGGTATTATTTATTCAAATAGTATTTCTACTTACCTCTCTCTTCTTCTGAGACTCCAATAACATGCAAATTAGATTGCTTAATACTGTCCTACAGTTGATCGAGGCCCTGTTCTTCTTTTTTAGCCTCTAGTTTTTTTTCTATTCAATCTTGATAATTTCTAACACTTAAAATTCTCTTATCTTTCTCTTCCACAATATCTAAGCTACTGTTCATCTTACTATGTGTCTTTTTATTTCAGTTGTTATACATTTCACCTCTCAGATTTCCATTTGGTTCTTTTTATGACTAGGTATACAACAGCTTTTATTCTTGATCTCATAAGCCCTCAAACTAAGGCACTAACCTTTGAGGATTTTAACCAATACTATATGTATTATGGGTTTCTGAATTACAGAAACTGTTTCCAGGCATTAAGTTCAGGTTATCTCAGGACTTATTTCATTTGTTTCCCCTATTCCAGGAATCATATTCCTATACTGCCTTTTGTCCAATGTCTAAAAAGAATTAATGTATAGATTTTTGTCTATTTTTCTAGACTTTTACAGTTGGAAGGCATTTCCTGTAGCAGTTAATTTTGTATTAAGAGAGCAGACAGATGGTCTTGATTTTTGAATTGTTGGTTTCATAATAAAAATGGTTACTAAACTATCTTATTTGCCATAATGAAATGAAAGAAAACCTAAGTGCTATCTCATTTTCTTTTTAAACCTCAAATCTGGAATAAAAAAGAAAAAAATGGCAAGAAATATTTATAAATTTCCTTTTGCTCAGTGTTATTTTATTAAAAGGAACAATAATTATGAAATATGAGGAAAGAACTATCTCACTGAACTTGTGAATATTGGTTCACTCAGATACAGTGCTGTGATATGCATGATAAACTGAAATTAAGCAAAACATTTTGCTTGTCAGATTAAACAAGTCAAAGCAATATTCCATTGAAACTAAATTTAACTACCACCTGTCCTATAACCTAAATACCGTATTTTATCTTTCAGACTTTTCTTTCATTCACCTAAAGAGATAACTATTAGCCAACTGGTTCTATAATGCATAAGACTAAGAACCTATAATGTACCTTTAGCCCCTAACTTGATGTAATTCATAGAGCCTATAATTTTCCCTTTTTCACAATAAATAATGAATTTGTCGCACATTTATGTATTATTGCATATGCATTATAAACACACAAAAATGTATTTAAACTGACCATTTGCTTTTTATTATTCAATGAATGCATGGAGGATTTATATTTTCTGTAAAAAAAATAGTTCTAATTTTAGAAAGAAGTTTCTTGAAATTTCTCAAAGCAACTGCTGATTTTTAGAATTCAGATACAACTCTTGTTTGTTCCTAAATTAAAAACAAAGTTTATTTCTTTGGCACAATCTTTTCTCTTTTTCATATTTGATCATGTTGACAAGGATACTTATAAAATGCTAAGTAGTAAAGGATAAAAGAGATGTTCTTGATTTTACCTGACTTTGAGGGGAATACAAGTAAACTGTCACCTTTAAATGTGATTGTCCCTAAAAATAATTGTACCCTTTATTTTGTTTTAAATTATTATTTTACTAAGATATGCTTTTCATAATGACTATTGAGGCTTGTTTCCTAAATTTATTGGGTAATATTTTCTTCTCCTATAAATTTCCTAATGTGGTGAACTACAATGAATTGTTTCCTGATACTAAAATATCTTTATGCTCTATGCAAATATTACTTTATTATGACATGTATTTGCTTCTATTTGATTATTTGCACTTATGAATATAAGAGCAAATGATTCATAAGAATTTATAAAAATAAATTCTTATGAATATAAGAGCAAATGATTCATAAGAATTTATATAAATAAATTCATGTAAATGTATATGAATTAAATTTATAAATTATAAATTTATATAAATAAATTCAGAAGAATTTATATTCATAAATGATATTAGCCTATAAGTTTATTTTGTTTGCTGTTTTTATTTGAAATTGATATCAAGGTTATGTTAATGTTATAAATAGATACATAATTTTTAAATCTAGTCTCTGTTATATTTTATAAAGTCAACTCTAAGATATCCTAAGCAAATCTAAGACACTACTAGATTTCAAATATGAAGATAAAACCATCAAGGACTTCAACCAAATGATTAAATAATTTACAAAAGCAAAAGAATTAACTAAGACATCAGACATTTAAAAAGCAAAATGCAAAGCAAAGAAGCAATGGTACAACATGTTTTTAAAAACTCAGTGAGAGAAAGTATAAACCAATGATTTTATATGCAGGGAAAGTGTTCCTTCAACGATCAAGGCAATGAAAAAACACCATTCAACACATTAAGTACTTAAGGACTTCTGCATTCATCAACCCTTCCTAAGGAATCTACTAATGAAAGAACATCAACCAATCAAAAGATAATTGAGAAAACTTCAGCAAAAAGACGGATTGTCAATATTTTAATTTATATAAATGTACACATAAGACTGAAGCAAAGGAGGAATGAAGGTGGAAAACTCATGCACAAAGGTTATGTATTGTGATAAAGTTGAAATAATACAATTGAAATGTGAGAGAAAAATGAAAGGAAAGAGAGAAATTAAAGAGCTTATTGTTGTACAGGCAATAGATGTACTTTAAAAGATACTGAAAATAACTAATAAGCCTGAGTAAAGAATAATATAATAAAACAGAAGTCTAAACTCAATTTTTAAAATCAGTATAAGAAAGAAAACTGTAGAGAAATAAACTCATAAATGTCAATTCAAAATCACTAAATAAAATATTTGCAAACAGAATCCAATACCACATAAAAGAAAATAATACATCATAACCCAGTGGGATGTATTGGAAGAGGATGTTCTTTTAATGTTAGCTAATCAGTTAATATCATATTCCATATTAATAAGTGTGGGAGGAAAGGTCATATGACTATATTAACAGATATCTAACAAAGTCTTTAACAAAATTCAACACCCATTATGATCAAAATACTCAAGAAAATTGACATGAGAAATACTTAACATGATGACATATAATAATATTTTATATGTATAATAAGAAATGCAGGCAGTTTCTTATTTAATTGGACAACACTAGAGGCATTTCCAATTAAAACAAGATCAAAGTAACAATACACATTCTCTTTTCTAATATTTGATGCTATATTAGAAGTATTGGACTTCCCCTAGTGGCTCAGACGGTAAAGAATCTGCCTACAATTAGCTAATACAATTAAGCAAGAGAAATAAATTACAGAACTATTAGGGGAATAAGAATGGGTAAAGAATAACTAGAACTATCTCCATATGCAAGACTGAGATATATATATGAAATAAATAACTATATATGAATAAACTACTATATATGAAATAAATAACTAATAAGGACCTACTGTATAACACAGAAAACTCTTCTCAATACTCTGTAGAGATCTTTATGGGAAAAAATATTTAAAAGAGTGGATATATGTATATGTATAATTAATTCACTTTATGGTACAGTAGAAACTAACACAACATTTTAAATCAACTATACTCCAATAAATTTTTAAATATAAATAAAAATAAAAACTGCATAAGCATTAAAAAAGAAGTATCTCCATATACAAATAATAGATAGGACATCTGGAAAATCCCAGAGAATCAATAATAAAACTAACTCAATTTAAAAGACCAGTAATAAAAAGGGATTTAATATGCAAAAATCAAAGTCTTCATATACACAAGCCAAACAAAATTAGGTCCATATCTCTTCTACCACAGAAAAGAATAAACTACAAACAGATTTGGAATCTAAATGTAAAATGTAAAAACTTACAAATAATAGAAGAAAACATGGGTGAATTATTCTTCAACCATGACATAAGGTAATAATTTTGTATTATGACTCAATAGCCAAA
Organism: Odocoileus virginianus; assembly: GCF_023699985.2. Taxonomy (NCBI): domain Eukaryota; kingdom Metazoa; phylum Chordata; class Mammalia; order Artiodactyla; family Cervidae; genus Odocoileus; species Odocoileus virginianus. The sequence continues at coordinate 1,040,589 of NW_027224281.1, forward strand.
AGCAATTAAAGAAAACAATCTAATATGGAACTGACAAATTTAGGTAATGAGAAGTAGGTTTCTCACTGTTGGAGAGAGAAACAACAAATAAAGAGAGCAAAAGTAGTGTTGGATTGGAATTTGGAAGTATCATTATAAATAAATAGCTTTTAAAATTATGGTGATAAATTGATACAGAAATAAGTATAGATGCATGTTTTGGGTGGGTTAGTATTCATACATACATTTCCTGTTTGTTGAGGGTCCCTAGGAGTAAAGACATCTCAGTAGCAAGAAATGCACTTAGAAATCAGAATTGGTTTCTAAATTTTAATGCAATTCTCCAATCGAAAGGCTCTTTAGAGAAGCTGTGGCATCTAGGGTTGGAGAAGGGAAAATACAAGAGCAGCCTGGAACATCCTGTTGTGTTGGGAAACAGGGACATGTATGAAAAAGATGAAGCATATCAATAAGATACTGATGACAAACTGAAGGAGCCCCAAATGGTCAAAATAGAACAACTTGAATAACAAAATAAATATTACACTGCATTATGTTTAATCACAGAATAAAATACATATTCATGAATCTCTACTGATGTAAATAATTGAATAAATTTAAAAACCGGAAGAAGAAACTGTTCTTCCATACAGAAGCATTCCAATCATTAATAATAATGTACAGGATTGATGGAATTTTTTTAAAATCACCATTAGACAAACAAGGTAATACTGTTCCCTGACAAAATGGATGATTCTAAAATTGTTGAGTGAAAATTTGAAGAGATACAAAACATAAGCATAGTCTCAAAGTATCTCCCCTGCAAGACATTTAACATAACCAACAGTAAGACATACTGACATCACATACACCCTGAAATGATGTGTACCTGGAAAAGGATACAATATCACTTCTATGGTATTGTGCCAAAACTGCATAATCTCAATCTACTCAAGAAAAGACATCATACATATCCAAATTGAAATATGTTATATGAAATAATTAATTGGTACTCATCAAAAGGGTAAAAGTCATTAATTACAAGGAAAGAATGAGGGACTGTCACAGATTAAAGGAGACAAAGATCCTCTTTTGGGTCCTGGAAAAGAAAAGTGATATTGGAGAAACACTGGTGAAATATCAATGTGGTCTATAGTTGAGTTTATGGTATGGTACTAATGCTAATTCTCTGATTCTTATACTTTCACAGTGGCTTATAAACTGTCAACTTTAGGAGAATTTAGCTCAATATATGTGATCTTTTCTATTTGCTAATGTTCTATAAATTTAACACTTCAAAACAAAAACATTTTAAAAATTAGAAGGAATTTAAATACTTTATTATACTATCCTTAGCAAACAGTATCTGTCCATTTATTTAAATCATGTTTTGCGTCACTCGGTAGACTTTCTTCCTTTTGATTTACTTCTTCCTTTTTTAATAACTCATTTTTGTACACCATAAAATTCACCTGTTTAAGTATACAATTCAAAAATTGTTAGTAAATTTAAAAACTTGTGCAATATAACAACAATCCAGCTTTAGAGCATTTTCTTCACTTCAGAAAGATTCCTCATGATAGTCTGTATTCATTCCCCAGTCTCACTCCAGTCTCATGTATCCACTAACCTTTCTCTTTTTATAGATTTAAGAGAATGTTTCCTTAAAAGCATATAACATGTGTCCTTTCGTGTCTGGCTTCTCGCACTTAGCATCATGTTTTTGAGTACTATCCATTTTATAATCTGCATTAGCATTTTGTTTCTCTGTATTGCTGAGTGGTATTTCAGTGTACAGATACACTTTAAAAAAAAAAAAATCTATTCACCAGTTAATGAACAACAAACGTGATTGTTTCCAGGTGTTGACTATTATGATTAATTCTATTATAAACATTTATGTTTATATGCACATGTTTTCATTTCTCTTGTGTATCCCTATAAATGGAAATTCTGGATCATATAGTAAAATTCATGTTTAAGAAACTTCTCAAAACAAGCTGTTTTCCCAAGTGGACTCTACCGTTTTGCATTCTGAATGCCATTGTGTAGAGGTTTCAGTTTCTCCACAACCAATAATACTTGTTACTGTTTATCTACTTTAAAAATCATATCCATTCCAGTGAGTGAGAAGAGGACAAATCTAAACCTAACTGGTTGAAACATCCGGCATACATATATACAGCTGATGTAAAGGACATTACAATACATCAATCTACCCAACACTGAAATGAGCTCTCTTGTGAAACAGGGAATACTCCACTGCTGAATTTGTTCAAGCAGAATCTATGCAATTTTTCATCAGAAGCCTTATAGGAAACTGAATAAATTAATGAATATGAATAAATTTAAGGTCATATGCTATATGTCCTACTCTATTCTAAGTAAACTAACATCTGTCACAAATAATAATATCCCCATTTAAAATTTGATGAATGGAGGAACCAAGAAATTTAGCACAATTATGGTTCTCTTTCAGCTAATAAGTGATTGACCAGAGACTTAAACTTAAGTTTGTCACCATCATTGTTGTTTAGTCACTCAGTTGTGTCTGACTCTTTTGTGACCCCATGGACTACAGCCCACCAGGCTCCTCTGTCCATGGGACTCTCCAGGCAAGAATACTGGAGTGGGTAGCCATTTCCTTCTCCAGGGGATCTTCCCGACCCAGAGACTGAACCTGAGTCTTCTGCACTAACAGATGAGTTCTTTACCACTGAATCACCTGGGAAGCCCTTAAATGCTGTTCAGTTGCTAAGTCGTGTCTGACTTTTGCAATCCCATGGACTATAGCCCACCAGTTTCCTGCATCCATGGGATTTCCCAAACAAGAATACTGGAGTGAGTTGCCATTTCCTTCTAAACTTAAGCTTACAAGCATCCAAATAAACTTGGCTCCTTGCTATTTCAACTTCTCTATACCAAAAACATTAATCAGAAACTAGATAAGGTGCTATATAACACAGGGAGTTCAGCCCAGTGCTCTGCGACAACCTACAGGGGTGGAATGAGGGGTGGGGGAAAGAGACTCAAGAAGGAGGGGTTATATATAATATTTATGGCTGATTCATGTTGTCATACAGCAGAAACTAACACAACATTGTAAAGCAATTATACTCCAATTAAAAATAAATTTTAAAAAAGAAACTAGATAAGGCATAAGATATTTTCTCTATGTTCCTCTTTGAAAGACATGATATATGCACATGGAACACTAAGTCCAAAGAAGGCTAAGTCTGAACATTTATTGTTCTAGAAGCCCTTTATAAATATTTTATTTCACATCACCTTATTCATCCATGAAACATATAGTATTTAGGATAATTATTAATAACACATAAGCATGTATTTTGGTATAATTATTATTAATAGTTATTCTAAATACTATATATTTCAAGAATGAATAAAGTAGTGTGAGATAAAATATTATTTATAAAGGGCTACTAGAGGAACTAATGTTCAAAATTAGCCACAGACAGTAGATTAATGAAGGCAGAGACAAAAAGAATTCCATTGTCTTTCTAAGATGGAATGCTGTGATGAGATCAGGGGGAAATCATGGCAAATTGAGAAAAGGTAGACAGCAACCCCAGATAAGAGAAGTTTCTTCCTGGGACTGCAGAAGATAAAGATTGTGTGCTTATAATGGAATCAGTTTGCAGATAATTTTGCATATTGAAAAGAGAGTTAGTTTATGCCTTAGAAAGAGAGGAACAGTAAAGGGGAGAGAGAAATTAAACATATTGTTTTTAAGAGAACTGACAAGTGGAATACAGAATATTTGATATATTAGAGAATTGAGAGTTAGGACATAAAACACCTTTGTGTAAATTTAGGTATGAAATATGCAGAGGAAGCCTTAGGTAAAACCTATAGAAATTGAAGATATAGCAGAAATAAGCAGTTTAAAGAAAATTTTCATATAATTTAACATCTAATTAGGTTTAAGAGTTAACAGATTGAAAGAACTAAAGAAAGCCTAAATTTCATTTTAGGCTTAAAAACAAAGGAATAGGAAAACATTTCCCAAAAGGCTGAAATAAAGGTTTACAGGAAGAGCATGAAATGAAACTGAACAATTTGTCCTGATAATTATTAACTCAATTCTCTAAGGCTTCACCGTCCTACACTTGAGAGTTGATTGTGTTTGGCTAAAGAACTCCCTCTGGATGAGGAATGCATGGGACCGCCGTGTTCCTGGCTGATGTAATAGCTCCAAAACTCTGAACAAGTCTCCCAGAAGATGAGATGCGACTCCCTTATGACTCAAAGCAATAAGAACCTGGTCATCCACATATGCAGTATGGCAGAGTAAATCAGGTGAGCAGAGGCACCACAGTTCCAAACTCTGCAAAAAAAAAATTATATGTATATATATATATACACACACACACACACATAGGCTCCGAGAGTAAGATTTATAATCCATATTTATCTTGCCATTGTTAGGGAGTGTACTTTTTCCAAATAATCCTTACAGTTCTTTATGTGCCTCAAAAAGATAGTGTTTCCCATATTGAAAGACTCATTTTGAAAGGGCAGCAAGAAAACACCAGAACAGGCCAAAAGAGTGAATTGAACATGTATATCCATGACATGGACCAACTGGCTAATGACACTTCAGGGAAGGCAAATGGCTACTTATTCTGCCTGCTAATGTCAGTCGTCTCCTGCCTGAGAAGATGATCAGGGAGACAGAAGCCCCCAACCAGACGGTGGTGGACTACTTCTTCCTGGAGGGTCTGATGTACACAGCTGAACATCCTAGCCTGTTCTTTCTGCTCTTCCTCCTCATCTATAGCACCACCGTGACGGGGAATCTGCTCATTCTCATCACCGTGGGCTCTGACCCTCACCTCTGCTCCCCCATGTACCACTTCCTGGGGCACCTGTCCCTCCTGGACGCGTGTCTGTCTACGGTGACAGTGCCCAAGGTCATGGCAGGCCTCCTGACTCTGGATGGAAAGGCGATCTCCTTTGAGGGCTGCGCTCTCCAGCTTTACTGCTTCCACTTCCTGGCCAGCACCGAGTGCTTCCTGTACACAGCCATGGCCTACGACCGCTACCTGGCTATCTGCCGACCCCTGCACTACCCGCTGGCCATGAACAGGCGGCTGTGCGCCGGGCTGGCTGGGATGACTTGGACCGTAGGTGCTGTGCACTCCGCCCTCCATACCTGCCTCACCTTCCGCCTGCTCTACTGTGGGCCTCGTCACATCGCCTACTTCTTCTGTGATATCCCGCCAGTGCTGAAGCTGGCCTGTGCAGACACCACCATCAATGAGCTTGTCATGCTTGCCAACATTGGCATTGTGGCTGCAGGCTGCCTGATCCTCATCGTCATCTCCTACGTCTTCATCGCCGCGGCAGTGCTGCGCATCCGCACAGCGGCGGGCAGGAAGCGCGCCTTCTCGACTTGCACCTCCCACCTCACAGTGGTGCTCCTATACTACCTGCCCCCCGTCTGCATCTACCTGCAGCCTCGCTCCAGCGGGGCAGGCGTCGGCGCCCCTGCTGTCTTCTACACCATAGTCACTCCCATGCTCAACCCTTTCATTTACACCCTGCGGAACACAGAGGTGAAGCAGGCTCTGCGAAGACTTCTGAGCCAAGGCGCCAGAGACTCTCCAGCAGACAGCCCACCCCGCTAACCTACTCTGCGATTCTCTTCATTTGCCCGCCAAGAAAGCGTCTATTCCGGTGTCACAATGGGAAAGGAGCATCATTCAAGTGGAAATCAGAAAAACTGAGTTTCAGCTCAACCAAGAACTTTTTTCCCCTCCCTTCAGCCAACTGACTTCTGTCAATGTCTGTCACAAACTTTTTATCTTTAAAACCAAAGGGCTGGGAGATTTCCCTGGCGGTCCAGCAGTTAAGACTCCACTTCTACTGAAAGGGGTGTGGGTTCAGTCCCTGGTCGGGGAACGGAGATCTTGCCATGGCCTCGTGGCATGCAGAAAACTAAAGGACTGGATTGGGTGATCCCCAGAAAATCTCCAGCACCTAGGTTTTATGGCTCAGAGGTATGTGAAATGCTATCCACAGCCTCATTTATTTTAGCAAATGTCTCTTTTTTTAGCTATGAAATAATTGTATTAAATATAATACATATTTTAAAATACTGATAACAAAAGTATAGGTATAGGCAACCAATTAATGTTTGTCTACGTATCTTCCAGTTTAAGAGAAGAAACCACAGTTTTTAGGGTGATAAAATACAACTATTAGGAGAAAAGCAACTTGCCCAAGGTCACTTAGAAAGTGTCATTATCTTTATTTTCCCACTCCAGGTGGTTTATAACTAAGTGATGGAAAGACTGTCACTATCAATTATAGAAAGATACATATTGATGTCAGGTGGACCTACCAGTACTCGAATCCTGATTCCACTAGTCATTTGATATAAAATCTTGTGCATATTTTATGATAACTTGGTGTTTCAGTATGTTCTTCTAATATAGTAAGATTAAAATTAACTACTTGGTAGAATTTCATGCAGGCTAAATAATATATTTATGTTAAATGCTTGCTGCAAAGTGGATGTTCCTATTGCTTTCAAAGCTAACTAAAGAAGTCAAAAAATGCTTATTATACAAGCTAAGGTTTAAACTAAACAAAAAATGCAACTTATCCAAATTTATGGGGTGCTGCAAATACAAAGATCAAAGTGAAATATTCAGCATTAAATGCATATGTATTAATAGGAAAAAATGTCTTACTAAGCTTCCAATTTAAGAAACTAGAGAAAGAGAAGTAATTGAAACCTAAAGTAAGCACAAGAAAATAGATAATAAAAATTAGGTCAGAAATGAATGAAGTTATAAACAGTAGAGAAAAAAAATTAATCAAAAGTTGATTCTTTGCAAAAATCAATAAAATTGATAAATCTTTAGCCAAGATAACCAAAGGAAGACAGAAATAATCAATATCAAAAATGAAGGAGATATTGTCACTACTGATGATACAGATATTAAAAGAAGATTGTATACAACTCTTTTCCCACATATTTGATAATGTAAATGAAATGGGCTACTTCATATAAAGACACAAAGTACCAAAACTCATATAGGACAAATGGATAACCTGAAGAGCTCAATATCTGTTTTTAAAATTGAATTCATAATTAATAACCCTCCCAAAAAATCATACCTGGATGGTCTAATTATTAATTCTATCAAAACAGTTAAGGAATAAATAACATCAATTATCTTCAGTCTCTTACAGAAAAGTGGAAGCAAAGGAACCACTTCTTAAATAATCCAATGAGATCAGGATTATCCTAATCACTAAAGTCAGATAAAGACATTTAAAAAAAAGAAAGACCACAAAGTCAATAACTCTCATGAATATAAGCATGAAAACTTCTGAACGAAATATAGGAAGTCAAATCCAACATATATATATATATACCATGATCAAGTGGGATTTATTCCAGATACTAAATCTAGTTTTACTAGATGTAAAACTAGTTCAACAGGCAAAAATCAATGTAACAGGATACAGAAGAAAAATCGTATAATTGTATCAAGTGACACTAAAAAGGCACTTAACAACATTTAAAAGTGATTCACAAAAAAAAAACAGATTCATGATAAAAACTCAGCAAACTAGGAATTAAGAGAGCCTACCTCTCTATACTTAATAAAGAACAGACACAGGAAAACTAAAACTAATGTCATAATTACTGGCAAAATAATGAGCTTTCCAGCTAAAATCTGGTGGATATGTGACACTGTATTTGTTAAAACCCATAGTGATTTACAGTACAGAGTGAAACTTAATGTGTGCAAATATACAAATTAATTTAAGAAACTGGAGATTCTAGGATGGAATGCCCAACATGACAAAACAGCCTCTGTTACCTGGCAGCTCCACAGGAGGGGACAGTGACAAAACATGCTGACCTAAGTAACTTTGGGAATAAATGTAAGCCAAAGGTTTAAAGCGAAAATTAAAGTTTCGTGAGCACTGTACTCTGGGTGACAAGGTGATTTCCCACAGGGGTAGAAGTTAACAATTCTGAAACCACTATACAAGCATACTGAGACCGAACAAATCAGTAAATCAGTGGTTGATGGTGAGTCAGATATCCTACCATGAGAATGGCAGGATAAACAAGTTAGGGGAGAAAGGATGTGGTAACGGATTATAGATGGAGTCACCAGTATGCAGTCATGTTTAACTTATTATAGCTACAAATGATTACATATAAACATATTTATAGACATGTATATATACATACATTTCCTTGTTCTCTCAGTTTAGAGGGCCTAAAAGAAACATGTACCTCTAATGCTCAGGTATGAAGTTTCTAATAATGTTCTCCAATAATAGAAACCAGAACAGCAACTGGAGAAAGAAAGGTTTAAGAAGAGACTGGAGCATCTTTGCTAGAAAGCAAAGAAGCCCTAAAGTATACACACACACACACACACACACACACACACACACACACACACACAAAGATAGGATTATGACAGAAACAGGAGCCAGCTGAAAGGGTTCTCAATGGTCAAAACCAGAATAACTTCACTAATACATTAAATGAAGTGGTATTGGATTATGATTTAAAATATAAAATAACCATGAGTCCATAGTGGTATAAATAAATGATTGAATGACTAAATAAGAAAGAAAGGAAGAAAAACAAATTCCTTTTGCAGAAGCTTAATGAAAACAGAAGAAAATAAATAATAAAGATAAGAGCAAAAATAAGTAAACAATATAAGAAAAAATAAATGAAATATAAGTGAAAGGAATTCGCCAGGCTCCTCTGTCCATGAAATTCTCCAGGCAGGAATACTGGAGTGGGTTGCCATTCCCTTCTCCAGGGGATCTTCCCAACCCAGGGGTTGAACCTGGGTCTCCCACATTGCAGGCAGATTCTTTACCATCTGAGCCACCAGGGAAGCTCAATCAAAACTGTACTGCAGTATTTTTTAAAAAGCATATATATAGAGACAGAATTATATGCTACAACCAAGTAAGGTTTATTTTAGGGAGTCAAAGATGTTCTGTATTTGAAAAATATCAATAAAGGTACTCTATCACATGAATAGGCTAAAGAAGAAAAAATATATGATCATATCAGTTGAGACAAGAAATATATAAATCCAACAGCAACTTAATAATTTTTTTAAAAGTATGAAAAACTGGAAATAGAGGAAAATTTCCTCAACTTGAAAAATAATATCGACAAAAAAGAAAACTCCAGTGAACATTATACTTGACGATGAAAGACTGAAAGCTTTCCCATTATTACTGGGAATAACACAAGGATATCCATTTATCACTTTTATAATGTCCTTAATTTCAGGTAACATAATTTTCGGTAAAGAAAATCCCAATGCATCTGTTTTTTTTTTCCATTTATTTTTATTAGTTGGAGGCTAATTACTTCACAACATTGCAGTGGGTTTTGTCATATATTGACATGAATCAGCCATGGATTTACATGTATTCCCCATCCCGGTCCCCCCTCCCACCTCCCTCTCCACCCGATTCCTCTGGGTCTTCCCAGTGCACCAGGCCCGAGCACTTGTCTCATGCATCCAACCTGGGCTGGTGATCTGTTTCACTATAGATAATATACATGTTTCGATGCTGTTCTCCCGAAACATCCCACCCTCACCTTCTCCCACAAAGTCCAAAAGTCTGTTCTGTACATCTGTGTCTCTTTTTCTGTTTTGCATATAGGGTTCTAGTTACCATCTTTCTAAATTCCATATATATGTGTTAGTATACTGTAACGGTCTTTATCTTTCTGGCTTACTTCGCTCTGTATAATGGGCTCCAGTTTCATCCATCTCATTAGAACTGATTCAAATGAATTATTTTTAATGGCTGAGTAATATTCCATGGTGTATATGTACCACAGCTTCCTCATCCATTCATCTGCTGATGGGCATCTGTGTTGCTTCCATGTCCTGGCTATTATAAATAGTGCTGCGATGAACATTGGGGTACACGTGTCTCTTTCAGATCTGGTTTCCTCAGTGTGTATGCCCAGAAGTGGGATTGCTGGGTCATATGGCAGTTCTAATTCCAGTTTTTTAAGGAATCTCCATACTGTTCTCCATAGCAGCTGTACTAGTTTGCATTCCCACCAACAGTGTAAGAGGATTCCCTTTTCTCCACACCCTCTCCAGCATTTATTGCTTGTAGACTTTTGGATAGCAGCCATCCTGACTGGCGTATAATGGTACCTCATTGTGGTTTTGATTTGCATTTCTCTGATAATGAGTGATGTTGAGCATCTTTTCATGTGTTTGTTAGCCATCTGTATGTCTTCTTTGGAGAAATCTCTGTTTAGTTCTTTGGCCCATTTTTTGATTGGGTCATTTATTTTTCTGTAACTGAGCTGGAGGAGTTGCTTGTATATTTTTGAGATTAATCCTTTGTCTGTTGCTTTGTTTGCTATTATTTTCTCCCAATCTGAGGGCTGTCTTTTCACCTTGCTTATAGTTTCCTTTGTTGTGCAAAAGCTTTTAAGTTTCATTAAGTCCCATTTGTTTATTTTTGCTTTTATTTCCAATATTCTGGGAGGTGGGTCATAGAGGATCCTGCTGTGATTCATGTCGGAGAGTGTTTTGCCTATGTTCTCCTCTAGGAGTTTTATAGTTTCTGGTCTTACATTTAGATCTTTAATCCATTTTGAGTTTATTTTTGTGTATGGTGTTAGAAAGTGTTCTAGTTTCATTCTTTTACAAGTGGTTGACCAGTTTTCCCAGCACCACTTGTTAAAGAGATTGTTTTTTTCCATTGTATATCCTTGCCTCCTTTGTCGAAGATAAGGTGTCCATAGGTTTGTGGCTTTATCTTAGGGCTTTCTATTCTGTTCCATTGATCTGTATTTCTGTCTTTGTGCCAGTACCATACTGTCTTGATGATTGTGGCTTTGTAGTAGAGTCTGAAGTCAGGCAGGTTGAGTCCTCCAGTTCCATTCTTCTTTCTCAAGATTACTTTGGCTATTCAAGGTTTTTTGTATTTCCATACCAAATTGTGAAATTATTTGTTCTAGTTCTGTGAAAAATACCATTGGTAGCTTGATAGGGATTGCATTGAATCTATAGATTGCTTTGGGTAGTATAGTCATTTTGACAATATTGATTCTTCCAATCCATGAACACGGTATATTTCTCCATCTGTTTGTGTCCTCTTTGATTTCTTTTATCAGTGTTTTATAGTTTTCTATGTATAGGTCTCTTGTTTCTTTAGGTAGATATACTCCTAAGTATTTTATTCTTTTTGTTGCAATGGTGAGTGGTATTGTTTCCTTAATTTCTCTTTCTGTTTTCTCATTGTTAGTGTATAGGAACCAATGCATCTGTTTTAAAGCTCTTAGATTTTCTAAGAAAACAAATACTGATTTTAAAAAAACCACTACAATATTGTAATTAGCCTCCAACTAATAAAAATAAATGTGTATATATATATATACACACCCCTGTGTTTATTGCACTACTATTTACAATTCTCAATATATGAAAATAACCTAAGTGTCTACTGACAGGTGACTGGGTAAAGAAGATATGTATATTCACATACATTCAATGGAATATTATTCAGTTATAAAAAATGAAATCTTGCCATTGTGACAACATGGATGAATCTAGAAGATATTGTGCTAAGTGAAATAAGTCATACAGAGAAGGACAAATGCCATATGATCTCATTTATATGGGGAATGTAAAAAACAGAACAAATGAACAGATAAACAGGAAACAGACTAGTAAATACATAGAGGTGGTTGCCAGAAGGAAAAATAGTGGGAGGGCTGATCAAACTAGGTGAAGTGGATGAAGAGGTACAAATCTCCAGTTATAAAATAAATGTCATGCACACATGGGCTTCCTTGGTGGCTCAGTGGTAGAGAATCTGCCTGCCAACGCAGGAGATGCAGCTTCAATCCCTGGGTCAGGAAAATGCCCTGGAGGAGGGCATGGCAACCCACTCCAGTATTCTGGAGAATCCCATGGACAGAGGAGCCTGGTGAGGCTACAGTCCATAGGATCGCAAAGAGTTGGACATGACTGAAGCAACTTAGCATGCATGCATGCAGGGAAGAGTAAAATATGTTCGTGTATTCTAAATTAGGCAATAAACTGTGAATGAAATATCAAGATATTTTACATTTTTCTTAATTTAGAATTTTGCCTTTATCTGTGTTCAGATGCATTTTACTCACTAAAATCATTGTTCACTGATGTCACTGATTTTTGAAAGTATATAGTAAATTCTGTATATTTCTTTAACTTTATACATTTAGAATCAAAACAAAACACCCAAGTCCTAGTCTCAGCTCTACCACTTATAAATTGCAATTTGGAATAAGCATGAACATCTCTAAACCTCAGTTTCATCATCCATGAGATGGGAACTAGGATCCCCTTCCCTAATTCCCTCACTGTTCTTCCCTGAGGAACACACAGCATGACAGATGCAACAGTGCAGAGAAAACTGCAACATGACCTCTAAGAGCAATCGTGACACCCAGCAAGTTCTCTCTATTAATGTGTGAAGTGGGTCTACTGAGCTTCATGTCACAGGGCGACTTCAAACAGCCCAGGTGATTTCACCAGGCTCCTACTCACTGAGCAAGAGGATGTCTCTGCTTCAGGATGTAAGACTTCTCCACTGAGTGAGCTTTAATGTTTAAAGGTGCTTATTTTGTACACCAGACCCAGCATGTAAAGCAACAACTTCATCTGGTGCCAGGCTGACTACACAGGGAAATGTCCCAGTGCTTGAGAGAAAAACCAATTGTGCCAGCTTTGGGAAAACACTGTCTGTCCTCAATATGTACAATATAATATTGTAAAGTAATTAGCTTCCAATTAAAATAAATAAATTTATACTAAAAAATAAAATAAAGAAAAAGAAAATACTGTGTCTGTCCTCAATATGTACATCAATTTACCAGAATCAAATTTCAGTAAGAATTTTGAATACAAACAACTGATCTCACATTCAACCCATGGGTAGCCTGCAACTCCACTACATTTTAAAGAGAAAAACAGCCTCAATGACTTTCTCTCACTTGTGACATACAGCTCACTGTACATGTCACCAATAATGGATATTAAATGCATGTTTTGTTTGTTGTAGTCACATAATCAAATGGGTAAATTAATCAACAGCCATTTCCTCTTGCTAGATGCAACAAGTAGTTCCTGCTCAGCCTTGCCCCTCAGGCACTGGAGATAAGAACCACTTACCTGAATGAGCTTGCAAAGATTAAAAGTGGGTTGTGTATCATGAATTGATGTTAGGCAGCGATCTCATAAAATACAAGACTTGAAGACATTGTGTGTGTTTGGCGGGGAGGCCGTATAAGGAGAAGTGTATAATGGGGTTCAGTAAAGTTGGGGGTTCAGGAATTATCAGAACCACTTTTACTTCTGGTTTTCTTTAGCCCTTAACCACAGTGCATCTGCGTCTTGCTCATTCCAAACCTGATCCTGACAACAGTAGCCCACTTAGAGAAAGTTCACATTAAACACATTCATGATGTCGTCAGGGAACTTTCTGGTCCCTAACTAGGAAGACTGCTTTTGTTAAGCCTACAATATCAAAGCTTTTGGGCTGATCTAGAAACAGCTCCATCCTAGTACACAGGCACAGGAGAATCCCATGGCTTACCTGTTTGATTCTCAGCTGTACCAACTTCAATAGAATCATACTTTCCCTCATAACCCCTTTTATCCCATTTCAAAATTCTATGCTGTGTATATAAAATAACTGACGTGCTTCCTCAGACATATCCCTCCCTGTTAAAAGAAGTCCACCTAGCTATATAGTACTTAAATGCACTAACCAAAAAATTAAATTGCCTCTATTAAAACTTAGCCACCCTTAACTTTTACAATCTGTAGGCATATCTGTTTTTCTGATTAATCATTTGTAAAATAATCTGAAGGAATGAGACATTTTTTTGAAGTATAATTACTCTACAATAGTGTGTTCGTTTCTGCTATACAATGAAGTGAATCAGCTATATGTATACATATTAATATGTCTCCTCCTTCTCGAGCCTCACTCCCACCCCACCCCACCCCACCCCTACCCCACTCCTCCTGGTCATCACAGAGCACCAAGCTGAGCTCCCTGTGCTAGACAGCAGCCTTCCCCTAGCTGTCTGTTTTGTACATGGTGTACATATGCCGATGCTACTCTCCCAATTCGTCCCACCCTCCCCATCCCCCACTGTGTCCACATGTTCACTCTACATCTGCATCTCTATTCCTGCCCTGCAAGTAGGTTATCTGTACCATTTTTCTAGATTCCACATATATGTGTTAATATGATATTTGTTTTTCTCTTTCTGACTTACTTCACTCTGTATGACAGACTCTAGGTCCATCCACATCTCTACAAATGACCCAATTTCATTCCTTTTTATGGCTGAGTAATATTCCATTGTATATATGTACCACATCTTCTTTATCCATTCCTCTGTCAATGAACATTTAGGTTGCTTCCATGTCTTGGCTATTGTAAATAGTGTTGCTGTGATCATTGAAGTGCTTAGAAGGGCAGTTGTGTCCAGCTCTGAGATCCATGGATTATAGCCTACCAGGCTTCTCTGGGATGGGATTTCCCATGGGATTTCCCAGCAAGAATACTGGAGTGGGTTTCCATTTCCTTCTCCAGAGGATCTCCCAACCCAGGGATCAAATCAGTGTCTCTTGTGTCTCTTGCATTGACAGATGGATTCTTTACCACTAGTGCCACCTGGGAAGTTCAAACATTCGGGCACATGTGTCTTTTTGAATTATTGAAACCTAATTTTAAAGATTTTTTTCTGAGATTGAAACAGGTTTCATTTGTATTTTGAGGCTCATCAAATGAAAGATCAACCACCATTTTTAACCCACTCTTTGAGTCATCTCAAATGCTAGTAAAATATATAACATATTGAACACAATCTTTGATGTCTACAAAGGCTCCCAAAGAGCAAGATACTATTTGCCTATTGAGATATATTTTTCCTTCAATATGGAAAGTAATTTTATCAGAACAGTTACTAAAAGAAAAGCAAAATGAAAAAATCCAGCCAAGATCAATTATTTGATATACCTAGAACTAGTTAAGTGGAAATCAAACATACTATTATTGGATCAGGGGATGGGATATGAATGGTCAGTAAAACTGTAAGTCAAGAATTTAGCAATGCTGAACATCTAAAAACAAGCCAACAATCCAGCCATGCTAAATTTCAAAATATCTAAATATTGAATGGAGACTGGAAAACAATAAAGTAGTAAATGTTACTACAGTTATTTTAGAACATGTTTAAATTGTCTCAGTACATCATAGTAAAGATGTTTGAGTGGTTTTCTTTTTCCTAATGCCTCAAAAGAAAAAGACATCTTGTTCAAAATTTAGTTTATTTCCCAAATATTTCTTTCATTGTTCTCACAGCGGAAATTTGAGGCTTTTGTACTTTAAAATCCACATGAGAATAGCATGTGGAAGCCAACAAACAGGAATGTGTGTCCAACATCTTATAATATCAAATAACTTAAGCTAAAAGTTAATCCAGAGAAATCCTGTGACCTCCATAATATTTCTAGAGCCTTCTAGAAAGGAGAAGAAAATCATAGAAAGAGTTTTCTTTTCTCATAATTTTATTTTCTATTCTTTCTTTCTAACTTTAGTTTTGATTACCAATCACTATGTTATCTCCTTAAGATACTGTCCTCTCTCTACCTGATTCCCAACAGATGTGGCCATGGCCATTGGTCTTCATCCTCCAAGCCACTATTAATGTGTGGTCATTGTGTATGATAAGTTTTAATAAAAGCTTTATGTAGGAGAAGGAAATGGCAGCCCACTCCAATATTCTTGCCTGGAAAATCCTGTGGACAGAGGATCCTGGCAGGCTACAGTCCATGGGGTCTCAAAAGAGTCGGACGCGACTTAGCGACTAAACAATAACAAGTGATAGCTAGTACTCAATCCTGTTTAGCCAAGACTAGCTTCTGTCTCCAACTCTTAAATTAAAATTCATTGCAGTGCCAACTTTCCTTCTTTTCCTCTAAAAGCCTCTGATTTTACTCCTGAGCTGGGACACTGTTCGGGCTGCTACTAGAATCTTTTTGCCCCAAATTGCAATTTTTTTTATTCAAAATTAACACTTTTGCTTTTTTTAAAAAAAAAAAAAGCTTTATGGAATATGGAGGATAATTAAAGTACGCTACAGATAAGGAAACAAATTCAGGATGAAGTGTGACTTCTAAATCTCATTGTCCATTCACTACTGAGGGACCTCTTATTTACTGGCCTTGTGTGAGGTACCTCTTATTTATAGGCCTTCTTTATTAGACCGTGGAGTAATGACACATTCCTAGGAAATGTTTTAACTCCCATGCCTGTTCTCTGAATTATAAGATCCTGAAAATTTTTTATTTTTTTTGGCAGAAAAAGTCAGTTTTCAAAACAAATGTTTTCTCATATCTTATGTTTGCTGTGCTGTGCTTAGTCACTCAGTCATGTCTGACTCTTTGTGACCCCATGGACTGTAGCCCACCAGGCTCCTCTGTTCATGGGGATTCTCCAGGCAAGAATACTGGAGTGGGTTGCCATGCCCTCCTCCAGGGAATCTTCCCAACCCAGGGATCGAACCCAGGTCTCCTGCATTGCAGGTGGATTCTTTACAGTCTGAGCCACCAGGGAAGCCCTATCTTATGCTTACTAAAATACAAATAAAATGAAGTAAACAGAAAGTATACTAGAAAGAGTAATACATTTGAAATCAGAAGGCTAATAGTTTATTCCAGATTTTTTCATAAAGAGATTGTGTGACTTTAAGTAAATCATTACACTTCTCTGAGTTTCAGTATTCAGTATTGTATTCATGAAATAAATATATATTGAAAATCTGATGTGCTACTTTGAATATAGAAAATAAATATGAAATATTGGAGATAAACATGAAAGTAGCTTAATGAATAGTGTTTACAGATGCAAAGTGGAGTATCTTTGATAGCCTTTATGGAATCTCCTTAAGGGTAAAACTATGGCATTTGGAAAATCACATGCCTGACCACTGTAGGACAGATTGTCTGATTCATGCTTCCAGTGGCATAAGTGTCATTTAAGAAAGTGTTACCTTATTGAGCATTCAAAATCAATGACTTTAAAGACTTTAAAGTCACACTAGTGTTACTTTATTGATCATTAGCAGAAACATTCATCTTTTTCCAAGTTAAAAAAAAAGTCAATAATAACAATAGGAAAAATAAATAGAAGGGAATTCTCTGGTGGTCCAGTGGTTAGGACTCTGCACTTCCACTGCAGGGGGCATGAGGTTCGATCCCAGGTTGGGGAACTAAGACCCCAAAAGCCATGCTGGGTGGCAAAAAAAAAAAAAAAATAGGTTAGTTTATTTCTTTATGTTATCCTTAAATGGGAAACATGAAGAAAAGGAAAGGATATTGCTAAAGTAGTAATAAAAGAAAGATGATCTACTCTAAGAAACTGGAAACAACCTGCTGCTACTGCTGCTAAGTTAGTCATGTCCGACTCTGTGCGACCCCATAGATGGCAGCCCACCAGGATCCCCCATCCCTGGGATTCTCCAGGCAAGAACACTGGGTTGCCATTTCCTTCTCCAGGAAACAACTTGAGAGAAGACTAAATTTCCTTCCCTATGATGAGAAATCATTAGGGGATTTCCTTGGTGGCTCAGAGGTTAAAGCGTCTGCCTGCAGTGTGGGAGACCAGGGTTCGATCCCTGGGTCGGGAAGATCCCCTGGAGAAGGAAATGGCAACCCACCCCAGTATTCTTGCCTAGAGAATCCCATGGATGGAGGTACTCTACAGTCCACGGGGTTGCAAGGAGTCGGACACGACTGAGTGACTTCACTTTCATGATGAGAAATAAATAAGGTAAGAAGGCTGCTACTACAAATATCGTAAATAAACACACAAAATCTCTCCCATCCTATGACCTGGACATAGAAACTGATTTTAATCAATACTTTCTTCTCCTCAGGGTTTTTCTCAGAGCATTTTTAACATCTTTGTTCCTCAGACTGTAGACTAAGGGGTTCATCATGGGAACCACATTGGTATAAAAGACAGAAGAGATTTTTCCCTTATCCATAGATCCAGTAGAAGATGATTTGAGATACACAAATGCCCCAGATCCAAAGAACAGAGAAACAGCAATGATGTGGGAACTGCAGGTGCTGAAGGCTCTGGACCTGCCCTCCATGGACTTGATGTGGAGGATGCTGGACAGGATGAGACCATAAGAGACAAAGATGGTGAGACTGGGCACAATGATGTTGATGCACGCCATGATGAAAACTACCAGCTCAGTGACGTAGGTACTTGTGCAGGAGAGCTGAAGCAGAGGGTGGATGTCACAGAAATAATGGTTGATGGTGTTTGCATCACAGAAAGTCAGTCGCAGCATGCATCCAGTGTGAGCCATGGCACCAGAAAATGCCATCAAGTATGAACCAAACATAAGGCTGGAACACACTTTAGGGGACATGGCAGCATTATACAAGAGTGGGTTACAGATGGCCACATAGCGGTCATAGGCCATTGATGTCAGCACATAGCATTCAGAAACGACAAAAAAACAGAAGAAGTAGAACTGAGTCATGCACCCCATGTAAGAAATAATATTCTCCTTCGATAAGAAATCTATCAGCATTTTGGGTGTAAGTACTGAAGAATAACAGAGGTCTGTGAAGGACAAGTTAAAGAGGAAAAAGTACATGGGGGTGTGTAGATGTGAATTTATCCCAATTAGGATTATCAGGCTCAAATTTCCCATCACAGTGACCATATACATTAATAGAAACAGGAAAAACAAGGGAACTTGGAGATCCAGTTGGTCTGTTAACCCCACCAGGATGAATGCAGTCACAAAAGACCCATTCCCAGGAGCCATTCCTCCCTAAAAAAATCTGTGGGCACAGGAGAGATTTACATTGGGGAACAGCTCAATCCTTCTGACAATATCTCATCCTACAAGACAGTGTACATACTGAGCGTGTCTGAGACTAGGCCAACCTGGGCCCATAGAATCTGCCTTTACCATGGGCTTTCCCTTTCTAGAGTCTTGATAAGCTAAATAAAGCAAAGATTGTCACAGACAGCCTACAGAGAGAAGGCAATGCTGCCATACGGATACATGCCTGCTGGAAAAATGAAGGGATAAGAGAGAGGGATCAAGTTAGAAAGTCCTCCTCTTATTTCACCTTTTCTTCATTCACTTAAGCCTTCTCCTCATCAGTAAAATTGTAGGCAGAGACCCCAGCTACATGGTGCTGGCTTCTGGTGCAGATTAGATCTGGTGTGAGTTGGAACCATGAAGACTGTCTCTAATCAAAGACTAAGGGACCGAAGGCTAGAGGAGGTTAAGTTATTGCCCAGGTAGAAGAGTGAGAGTCTGTCCATAGAAAAGGAACTTACTAACTGAGACACTTCCACATCTCCTAACCTCTGAAGACTCTCTGATCCTCTTCAATATAGTCTCCTAAGAGTTTCACTTGAATCTCATGACTGCACAAAATGGTCAGGAGACAAGGAGACAGGAAAGTGGCAGATCTAGTATCAACAGAATTCAGAAACTCACCCTTATGTGGCCAGAAAACTTAGAGTTCTCCCTAGGCATTTGTCCTGGAAAGGTAGTGTCAGGTCTGAGGCTCTGGTTCATTTGATTCTAAAATGAAAAGTCTGAGCAGCCCAGAGTTAATTTCAGGTATGCCCTTGAAATCTTTCTGAACTACAAATATTAATTTCTAATTATGACTTTGAGTCTTCTCATTCAGCAAGGAAAATTTCACAGCATTGTTATCAGGTTTGCCACTTGATAATACACGGAAGATGGACTGTGAGTTTAATGATGAAGCGCACTTGGTTATAAACAGGGTGGAAGCTTGCTTGGTCTCTCCCTGGGGAATAGATTCTATGTGTAAAAGAAGTAAGGGAGTTACATTTACCATGTTCTCTACCTAGGTCCTTAGGGACTCAATATTTTCATCCAGTTTACACATCACTCCAGGGATTGCACACCCCCCAGGGCAGAGGCGAAAGTAAGCTCCCATCTTCCTATAATCTTCATCACTTTAGAAAACTCTATTGTGCAGGTTCTTTCTCTATGTCTTCCCAGACCCTAAGAGGAAATTTTCCAGAGTCTACCTATGGGTTTCTTCGTATCTTTACCTGAAATTTTACAAAGCCTCTAGTAACTCACTTCACTTGTTGTCTCTCATGGATTATCTCAGAAAGAAAATGCTAAATGCCTTTCTCCCTACTAAATTTTTTACATTTTAAACACCTACTGGAAATATCTACCTAAGGTTCCAGCTGGGTCCTTAAATGTATTATTTCATTAACTGAGGTCATCAATTATTTATCACAGTAGAAAAGAGTGGGGGCTATAGAGTTAGAGGGTATGAGTTTGAGGCCTATCCCCATGCTTACTAAATTGGACACAGTGATTAACTCTCCATGCCTCAGGTTCATAATTCCTAAAATATTGATGATAATAATAGCATCTCTTTCATTGGGTTATCTTGATGATTAAATGAAAAAAAAAATACAAAAAAAATGGTTAGAATAGTACCTGGCATGTAGTATACAGTCAAATAATGTCAGCTGTCTTCATATATGTTCTCCAAATTTTCTGTAAGTCCTCCATTATAACACTCACCAGTTTTCTCTTTACTTCCTGTGTCTCCCTGTAAATTATACGTTCTGTGAGGACAAACATCTCTTCTGTCTTGTTTACTGCTTCTCTTGTACTGCTGTGAATAAGGCAGGGACCTCCCTTGTGGCTCAGCAGGTGAAGAATCCTCATGCAATGCGGGAGACCTGGGTTCGATCCCTGGGTTGGGAAGATCCCCTGGAGAAGGGAATGGATACCCACTCCAGTATTCTGGCCTGCAGAATTCCATGGATTGTGTAGTCCATGGGGGTCACAAAGAGTGGGACACGACTGAGCGACTTTCACTCGCACAGTAGGCCCTGCATAAATAACTCTGTGAGTTACATTGTTCTCTGGTGAAAGCCTTCCGAGTGTTTCTCACGTTTCTCACATGCTCAGTGTTAGGGTCTACAACCGCATTGACTTCCATCCTTTTCCCTCAGCCACCACACAAGCTCAGGTACTTTTGAGGTTTTTATTGAACTATATGCTGAAATGCAATGATTCCAGTAACAATTCTAGCTTTTCTCACATACTCCTTCTTATTTGGCCATATACATAGCTGGAGGATAAGTTCTGAAAGCACACATCTCTCCCTTCCTTCTTTAAAATCTTCAGTGACCTTCAGTTACCCCAGGACACCTGAATCATTGTAATAAAACAATACGGCAACATTGTAGTGAAAATATAAGTATCAAAACTACGAATACTGGGCATATACCCTTTGAAAACCTAATTAAAAGAGACACATGTTCCCCAATGTTTGTGACAGCACTTTTTACAATAGCTAGGACATGAAGTAACCTAGATGTCCATCGACAGATGAATGGATACAGAATAGTGGTACATATATATACAATAGAATATTACTCAGCTATAAAAAAAAAAAGAACGCATTTGAGTCAGTCTTAATGAAGTGGATGAACCTAGAGCCTGTTATACAGAGTTAAGTAAGTTAGAAAGAGAAAGACGAATATTGTGCATTAACACATCATATGGAATCCAGAAAGATAGTACTGATGAACTTTTATTCAGGGCAGCAATAGAGATGCAGACATAGAGAAGAGACTTGCTGACACAGTAGGGGAAGGCGAGGGCGGGACAAATTGAGAGAAACATGGAAAAATACACATTGCCATATGCAAATAGATGTATTTTACATAAAACAAAACATTACCTTCTTCATTCCTGACTGCTCTAAATGGTTATCTTAGTGTTTTTGTCCTTAGGAACTGAAATCAAAAGACAATCTCCCTTTACCATGTTTTCTTAAGACTAAATTGAGAAGATAGAGACAATGGTGATAGAAGCATTTTCCTATTCTCCTTTTCTAAGAAACAAAGGAATCTACCAGACAAAATCCCCTCCAGCACTTTCAATAGAGGTTTATTAAATAAATGAGTAACTTACTGAATCTTAAGTCCACAAAGTCCATATGTCCATGACAAAGCTTCACAGGAGTTCTGGACATACCTTAGTCAAAAATCTCACAAACTTACTGTTTCTGGATTCATCACCATTCACCTTTTTCTACTTAAAACCTTATAATCTCTGAAAATAAGCTTGAGCATGAAAGAATGAATTATAGAGTTGGGTTGGACAAAAAGTTCATTTTCCAAATGAACTTATTGGCCAACCCAATACTTTCCTACTTTCTATGAAAGGATGAATGGCTGATTCTCCTCTTCTTTATACTGTTTTTTCTTATAAAGTGGTTTTCATAAAAAACTTAGCTTCTCTTATTGTTTAAATCACCTGCCTTTTATTTTAATTCCTTTCTCTTTTCTCCATATCATCATACATTGTGTGCCCTTACTAAAAATTGACATCAACAGCTAACATGATTTCTATTCAGAACACCCTATTCCTAATAGTCTTACTCAGTGCAACTTGGACATCTTTGTTCCTCAAACTGTAGATGAAAGGATTCACCATTGGCCCCACAATGGTGTAAAAAACTGTGGACACTTTATCTTCATCCAGAGACCCAGCAGGAAAAGGCTTAAGATACATGAATGTTGCTGATCCAAAGAAAAGAGAAACCACGATTATGTGGGAGCTGCAGGTACTGAAGGCTTTGGACCTGCCCTCTGCAGAACGGATGTGGAGGATGTTGGAGAGGATCAAGGTGTAAGAAACGGAGATGGTGGCACTGGGCACTATGACATTGACACCCACCACAATGAAAACCACCAGCTCATTGATGGAGGTGCTTGTGCAGGAGAGCTGGAGGAGAGGAGGAATGTCACACATGTAGTGGTTGATGATGTTTCCATCACAGAAGGAGAGTCGCAGCATGCACCCAGTATTGGCCATGGCACCCACAAGCCCCATCGTGTATATACCCACCGTCAGCATGAGGCAGACCTGATGGGACATGGAGACCTTGTAGAGCAGGGGCTTACAGATGGCCACGTATCGGTCATAGGCCATTGACGTCAAAATACAGCACTCATCAATAACAAAGAAGGAGAAGAAACACAGCTGAGTCATGCACTCTGCATAAGAGATGATGTTCTGGCTCACAAAACTCATCAGCATTTTAGGGGTAATGACAGAGGAGTAGCAGAGATCAGTGAACGAAAGGTTGAAGAGAAAGTAGTACATGGGAGTGTGCAGGTGACGGTTCAGACCAATAAGAATAATCAAGCCAACGTTCCCCACCACAGTGACCACATAAATTGCTAAGAAAATGAAAAAGAGAGGCAGCTGGAGTTCTGGCTCCTGTGTTAAACCCAGCAGGATGAACTCGGTCACTGAAGAGTCATTCTCTGGGGCCATTCTTCCCTAGGACACACCTGGAGAGCAGGACAGAGGGTAACGTTAAAATGAGTGCCCCGCTCTCTCCACCCAGCCCCACTCTAGTGAGAGAGACCCAGAACGCGAGAAGGAACCCCAGCTCACTCTTCTGTGCCTTTGTTTTCTCCTCCGTATAAAGGCTGAGGAAACTCTTAAAGACGTGTATCAAAAACACTAATGGGCAAGTTCTACAGGGATAAAATTCCGTAACCCGAGGGCTCAGGACAGCAGCATCTCTGCTCCGCTTCTGCTCTGACAGTTACCAGGCCCACCCAATGATCAGTGGTCATCTCAGCAGAGAGAAGACGTGTCATTTCAGGGAGTTCCAGGCTTCCACAGATGAGGTATGGAAGACGAGTAACAGGACAGATAAAATTCAACACTCACCCTTCTGCACAGAGACTTCAGTGTTGGGACTTGCTACCTCTGCTTCCTTATTCTCAAGGAAGAGCAAGTGGCTCTGATGAATTTTAGAGATGAACATCCCAGAACAGAGAGTCTTCTTCTTCTTTGCTATTGTTTCTGTTTTGAGTGCGTTTTGGACTGAGAGTCAGAGCACAGACCTCGGTACCTCAGGTTCTGAGGTGCCATGAGTTACAGGTCGTGGTTTCTGATGGTGGCTCTGCAGAGTGTCCTCTCCAGTCTAGGGGGTGGAAATAGCATCTGCTGGTGCCCAGGGAGCCACCTGCTAATATGACCCAGGGGTTATTGTGAATTGGGAAATCCTGGGGACCTGATTAAAACTTAGAAGTCTTAGGTTTTCATTGTGTTTTCCCCAGAGATATGATTTGCAAGAAAGAGAAATTATCCACACTGCATTTAAGTTGAATTCACTAGAATAACAGTGTGTGTTGGAAGTAACCCATTTTACATACATGTTGGTTTGTTGCCAAATGGGGCACATCCTCAAATAGAAAATCAGTGACTTTTCCTGCATCCACAGCTCTTAAGAAACACTAGTCACTTATTTGTTTATCTGGTGTGTCTTCTCACAATACAAACACATACATTCATACATTCACATGCATTTGAACCTAAGTTCCATGAGGGCAGAGATTTTGTCTGTTTGTTCAGTACTCTTTTTGTAGCACCTTAGAGTAAAACCACACATATACAGTAGGTATTAAATAAACATTCATTTAATAAAAAATGAATGAATTTAATAAAACATGAATGAATGAAAAGTTTGAGCAAACTTTTCCCCCTTTCCCTCATTTCCCTAGGGACCAAGAATGGATATCACAACAGAAGTACTGCCCCCCAAAATAAAGAAGTACTGCCCCACAGGCAAAGGCTTATATAGGATCAGTGATTTTCCTTGTAAACCTGAGTGTGGGACTGGACAAACACCAGTGAGATATGTGAAGGTCACAGGTAAACTCTTAGTGGCCATCTATAAGCCTTATAGATCAAAGTTACTGAACTCAGAGAAAATACATAGTTTCTGTCTTCCCTGAATGTCACATAGACGACTTCCATGGCTCTTAGAGAGGCCCCAGTGCCTCTTCTCGGAAGTCTGCAGCATAGACTCAGACCGGAAGGCAGATTTGGATCAGTTTGGATCAGTACAGGATGCTTCCAAATGCCCAGATCAAGGTCAGCTCACTAGGGAGGCCATTAGGAACCGTTCAAAATCATTTCTTTCTTGGCACAGCTTTGAAATACTCAGTGCCAACTTAGGAAGAGTACTAATGTGAGCACTGGGAGGACAGACTAGAGTAAGGACTGGAGGCAGGTCAGCGATGGTCACTTACTTACAATAGTCAGTAAGTGATTTTAAATGCCCTGAGTTAATACTGCTACTGTGAAAAATTCTAAAAAGCAAACAAATGAGAGAGGAGGGAAGATTCATCAGGACTTTCATAAAGGGATCAGTCAGTTCAGTCACTCAGTCATGTGCGACTCTTTGCGACCCCATGGACTGCAGCACGCCAGGCCTCCCTGTCCACCACCAACCCTCAGAGTCCACTCAAACTCGTGTCCATCAAGTCGGTGGTGCCATGCAACCATCTCATCTTCTGTCGTCCCCTTCTCCTCCTGCCTTCAATCTTTCCCAGAATCAGGGTCTTTTCAAATGAGTCAGCTCTTTGCATCAGATGGCTGATGTATTGGAGTTTCAGCTTCAACATCAGTCCTTCCAGTGAACACCCAGGACTGATTTCCTTTAGAATGGACTGGTTGGATCTCCTTGCAGTCCAAGACTCTCAAGAGTCTTCTCCATACCACAGTTCAAAAGCATCAATTCTTCGGTGCTCAGCTTTCTTTATAGTCCAACTCTCACATCCATACATGACTACTGGAAAAACCATAGCCTTGACTAGATGGACCTTTGTTGGCAAAGTAATGTCTCTGCTTTTTAATATGCTATCTAAGTTGGTCATGACTTTTCTTCCAAGGAATAGAAATAGACAAAAAATTCCCAAAGATACTAGGCTAGGTATTTGGATATACTATGGTGTTATTACAAACAGAAGAAAACTCAGAAAAGAGTGAAAATATCCATAAAAATTATACATTTAGTTTCAAACGTGGTGGGCTTGAGCATCTAGCAGGACACCCAAGTGAGTGAAAGTCATTCAGTAATGTCCGACTCTTTGAGACTCCATGGACTAACATGTCCATGGAATTCTCCAGGCCAGAATACTGGAATGGGTAGCCTTTCCCTTCTCCAGGGGATCTTCCCAACCCAGGGATAGAACCCAGGTCTCCCGCATTGCAGGCAGATTCTTTACCAGCTGAGCCACCAGGGGACATCCAAGTAAAAGCGTACAATTGGGCAAATGCCTAACTAAGGCTAAAGTGCTTTGTTGGATGGCATCATTGACTCAATGGACATGAGTTTGAGCAAACTTCAGGAGATAGTGAAGCACAGGGAAGCCTGGTGTGCTGCAGTCCATAGGGATGGTAAAGAGTCCAACATGACTTAGCGACTAAAGGCTAAAGTAACAACTTACTTTAGTAAGTTTAAAAGTAACAACCTACTTTTAGCAACAAAGGCTAAAAGTAAGAAGAAAGGTCAAAACATGAGAAGGTTTGAGAATTGTTTCCATAGAGATTAATGCCATGGGATTAGGTAAACTCAACAAGAGAAAGAAAAAGAGCAGAGGGTAGAAAAATACTTGGGTAATTCCCCAAATTGTGAGTATTGTACTTAGGATAATCTCTTAAACCCGATCGTCATTAAAATGAGTCCCAATCGTTTTTCTCAGACCCCCTCACAATTACTAGGGGACCAAAAATTCCTCAAGCCAAAGTTGAACTCTATCCCACAAGGTAGATATTCCTTGACCTCAGCAGTGATAAAGAACTTGGAAATTTATTAAAATGTGTTTTCTATGGAAAGTTAAATAAATCTTATTTAGGCAATACAATAGACAGAAATATTTCCTCTAATTTTATATCAAATCACATTGCAAGAAGAATTATATGCCAGCGTTCTAAGCTAGACTTGAAAAATCCTTCTTTCATCTTTAATAAGCCACTGTAAATATAAGCAAACATGGAATTAATACAGAGCAATTCTGAGCTTATCCTTACATGGCAAAATTCTCATTCCTTCTTTCTTCTCTCTCCATAACCATCAAGTTAGCCTAATTCAAGTGTAACTCTCAAATGGTCACCCTCGCACTGAGATATATTCCAAGGAAAGATTCATCAGGACTTCTCACAAAGACACTAGAGACAGACCAAAAAAATCCCAAAAATAATAAACTAGATGTTTGGATAAACTATGGTGTTACTACAAACAGAAGAAAAACTCAGAAAAGAGTGGAAATATTCATAAAAATTATGCACTCAGTTTTACTCATTCTTAACTCCTTTTTAAGTATCTCAACCCCAATATGTTCTAACTTGTCAAAGTTAGTGGTAATATAAAATTTATATTGTACCATAAAGATGCATAAAACATAAAGATGTCTTTTAACTAAATGGATTTTTAATTGGCAGGATTATGTGACACTAAGCTAACAAGCTACAATCACCCAGAAATATTAACTAATATATTCTCAAAAGTAAAAGTATAACTGAGGTTATAATTTTTAAGCAGAATAAAACAAGTTATCAGATACTAATTTTATACCGATGACTGCTATTAATGTTTTTTAAATATCACAACTATGTCATTGACATTGATTCAGTCAAAATATTGACTGTTTCTACCATTGCCACAAGACTTCTTCATGTTCCCTTTGATACCCACTTTTTCTCTCATCAGTTCAGTTCAGTTCAGTTGCTCAGTCATGTCCAACTCTTTGTGACCCCATGGACTGCAGCACACCAGGCCTCCCTGTCCATCACCAACTCCCGGAGTTTACTCAAACTCATGTCCATTGAGTCAGTGATACCATCCAACCATCACACCCATTTTTCCTTTCATAGCCACACCCACTTTCTTCCTATCCTATTCTTCTCTAAACCTTTGGCAATCATGACCAACCAGGTTCTCCATTTCTATAAATTTATCATTTCAAGATTTATGTTATATTAATTAATAGAAGCATACACAGTATAACATTGTATCTTCTATTTATTGGCTGAGGTTTCCTTTTTAAAAAATTTGTTTCACACGCTTGTAATCGCTCAGTGAAGAATTTCTACAATGGCTGCTTTGAAATCTTTGTCAAATAATTCTAACATCTCTGTTGTGTAACATGTATTTCTTGTCCTTTTTGCACTGAATTTGAGATCTTCTTTATTCTTCATATAAAAAGTGATTTTTTTTAAACCTGGGAACTTTGCAAATTATATTATGAGACTCTAGATTTTATTTAAACCTTTTGTTTAGCTACTTTTCTTTGATATTACTCTGCCTGGAGGAACAAGTCTACTCACTGCTGAGTGAGGGTTATTGTTTTGCTTCCCCTCATGGTCTCATCTGACAGGCAAGGGCGTGTGGGTTAGTCACTCAGTTGTGTCCAACTCTTTGCGACCCTGTGGACTGTAGCCTGCCAGGCTCCTCTGTCCATGGGATTCTCCAGGCAAGAATGCTGGAGTGGGTTGTCATTCCCTTATTCAGAGGATCTCCCTTACCCAGGGATTGAACCTGGGTCTCCTGAATTGCAGGCAGATGCTTTACCATCTGCGCCAACAGGCAACGGGTGTCAGTCATTGCAAGCGGACAATGATAAGAGGCTTGATTCCCCGTAAGTCCTCCTCTGACATGACCTCATGGAGGGCAAGGACTCACTCATTACTGATAGGTATCGATGGAAGTTCAGGCTTCCTCAATGGCCTCTCACCACTTAGGGAGCTCTTGTCACCCAGCAAGAATCAAAGCCCTGACTCTGCAAAGCATTCTCTGATTCCACTTTTACCAGAGAAAGTATTAAGGCAATCATTACATCCCATGAGGGAGGGAGTCTAAGGATTCCTGTTTGAACTTTGCTGTCATGGAAGGGAAGCTACAGGTTTTCCCTGGGGTTGGTCTATGGTATGGTGGTTATTGTACTAAAATTTTCTGTCTTACTTGGCTGCTCCTTTCCTGGTCCTTGGACTAAAAAAAAGTAGACTTCTTTTTCCAGCTTTATTGAAGCACGCGCAAGTGCATGGTCAGTCACTTAGTCATGTCCGACTCTTTGCAAGCCTGTGGCCTATAGCCCACCAAGCTCCTCTGTCCATGGAATTCTCCAGGCAAGAATACTGGATTGGGTTGCCATTTCCTTCTCTGGGAGATCTTCCTGACCCAGGGATTGAACCAACATCTCTTAGATCTCCTGCACTGACAGATGGATTCTTTACCACTGAGCCAACTTTTGTTGTTGTTGTTGATGAGAAAAACCTTATGACAGGATAGGGGCTCTGAACAGTCCAATCCAATGTGGCTCTCTGGCTGATTAAGAAAAATAAAATCTGTAAAGACACTGAAAACCCAAACTTTTATTCTATCATTTTTATATTAAGCCAGGACACAGAAGGACTTCAAACACTAAGAGTTCTGAATACCAGTAAGATTTTGTTCGATGTGCATTTATTCTGTAAGGTGTTCTCTGACCCCTCTGACTCTTCTGGATACCCCTAAATCCACAGTACTCATGTGGTCCCCAGCATCAGTGAAATAGGTCCAGTAGTATGTGTACTGTGCCAGAGACTTGGCATGAAATTGTGCCTCTCACTCTGAGTGATTATAAAAGAATTCCTTAAACTTCAGTCATCCTTTCCTTATCTGCAAGATAAGCACAGCACTACCTGTCTTTAAGGGCAGATGAGAGAGGAGATGCTGGCTGTAAATTTCTTAGTAAGTAATTGGTGCTCAATATCATCTGTGTTATTACTGGTATTCTGGTTGCTATCACAATCTGTTTCTCTTTTTGTAAGTAATCCACAGGCAAAAATACAGATTAAGTGTCAGTATGTAAGAAATTGCTAGGCATGCGATATTATGTCATTGATTGATTGAAGGATTGGTAGCTGTGGACCAGTTATGAATTTCTGTTCCATTTACCCTGTGGATGACTGGAAATGAGTCCTAAAAACTGGACTCAGGTAACAGGGTTTGTCCCCCTGGGTTTCCCCAGGAGCCATATTCTGCAGTTTCTGTTTTACTAAGGCCACTGGTGATCTACGTTGTAACTACCACAGGCAACCTACTCATCACTGGATTCAGCTGGATGGGCCAACGCCTGCACACACAGGGTCCTTCTTCTTGTGGAACCTGTCCTTCCTGGAGCTGCTGCTCGTGTCTGTTGTGGTTCCCAAGATGCTTGTCATCCTCCCAGTGGACCACTCCATCTCATTCACCAGCTGCATCATCCAGTCCTACCTCTATTTCCTCCTGGGCACCACCAACTTCTTCCTCTTAGCTGTCATGCCTCTGGATCATTTCCTGGCAGTCTGTAGACCCATTCTGCTATGAGACCCTGATGAGTGGTCATGTCTGTTCCCAACTTGCGCTGGCCTCCTGGCCAGCTGGGTTTCTCTGTGTCCTTTGCCCCTCCATCCTCATGGCCAGCCTACCACTGGCCCCAGTGGTATTGTTCACTTCTCTTGGGACAGCTGGCCCTTCCTGAGGCTCTCTTGTGGAGACACTTGCCTACTGGAGCTGCTGGCTTTTGTGCTATCCACATCAGTGTTGCTGGGCTCGCTGGCACTGACCTCAGTTTCCTACACCTGCATTCTTTACACTGTTCTCAGGGCCCCCACAACAGCTGAGTGAAAGAAAGCGTTCTTCATTTATGCTTTACACCTTACAGTGGTGATCATCTCAGAGCAGCTCCATTTTTCTCGACATCCATCTGCCAGAGACTCAGTCCATGCTGTTCAACAAAGGGGCCTCGGTCCTGAACTATATCATCATGCCCCTCCTGAAACCGGTCATCTTCAGTCTGCAATGAGAAGGTGAAGTGAGCCCTGAGACATGCCCTCAGGTGGAACTGACCCATGGCTGTGAGACACCATGAGGGTCACATGTGAAAGGACATATTCCTACTAGATTGGGCAAATATTTGAAGTTCAGGTCACACAGGCAATACCTTGTACTTTTCTCAGATAATGAAATAGGTCTTCATAAATATGCAATGTGGAGATCAGCCTTCACTTTCCTCCCTCGAATCTTCCTTATGCCCCCACCTTCACACAGAGAAAGCTGATCCATTTGGTCAAATATCAAACCTCTGGTGATGACATGTTTCTTTTGAGGTGCTTGAACACTTAGCCTCCATTCATGGAGGCTGCTCCTCTTTTTCCTCACATGTGTGTGCTTCAGTTCAGTTCAGTTCAGTTGCTCAGTCGTGTCCAACTCTTTGCAACCCCATGAACCGCAGCACGCCAGGCCTCCCTGTCCATCACCAACTCCCGGAGTCCACCCAAACCCATGTCCATTGAGTCAGTGATGCCATCCAACCATCTCATCCTCTGTCATCCCCTTCTCCTCCTGCCCTCAATCTTTCCCAGCATCAGGGTCTTTTCAAATGAGTCAGCTCTTCGCATCAGGTGGCCAAAGTATTGGACACGACTGAGCGACTGAACTGAAGACCAACTCACTGTTCTAAGTTCCAAATACTGTCACTACCCTGTCTGCAACTTCAGCCATAACAATCTATTATGGGAACAAGGGTTATTAAGGATTTTTGTAGGAACAGTAAGAGGAGGGTGTCAACATTTTGCATATTGCCTTACCAGTTGTGCTGTACTAATTATTTCAGCTAACCCTAGAAAATACATCCCCCAACACTCCCCTCCTAGAAGAAAGAAATGATAGACAAACTACACCTGTCAAGTATCTTCAAAATACTATTTTTATTATTAAAATCTCTTTCGTTTTCTCAGCCTCCTAAATTCCAGTGCAAGTCATTGTGTGCTAAGTCACTTCAGTCATGTCCAACTCTTTGCATCCCTATGGACTGTAGCCTGCCAGGCTCCTCTGTCCATGAGATTCTCCAGGCAAGAATATTAGAGTGGAATGCTGTGCCCTCCTACAGTGGATCTTCCCAACCCAGGGATCAAACCCAGGTCACTTAGGTCTCCTGTATTTGCAGGCTGGTTCTGTACTACTGGCACTACCTGGGAAGCCAATGCAAGTAAATGATACCTGAGCTGTTAGCATATGCCAATAGACATGTTAACACTGAGTAAGTCATTTGCTTCCCATATTATCTCTGTACTCTTCCAGGACTTCTGCCACTCTACTCTGACAAAAAGAAGAACCCTTCAGTAGTACAAAGGGAAAATAGTCTACGAACAATAAGCTGAAGCATTTAGATTCCCTCCTTAAATCATGGTTTCATTAATCTTTCTAATCTAAAGGCTTCCTAATGAGACTCATAGATAAATACACAGAGAAAACACAGAAACAAAGAAGACACCTATTAGTTTTGATTCTTTTGATCTTTTATCAAGATAATAGTCATGAAATTTGGGTTTGGCAGAGTGAAAAGGATTTTCTGTTTTTCTTTAATGTGTCTTTGACACACTGGGATCTAGGCCTGATTACTGACTAGAACATAGAGTTTCACTTAGGAAGGTCCTGGTCAGAAAGAGAAAGAGCAAAATATTAAAAGGAAACAAAAGAATACACAGGTAAAGGAGGCAGAGGGTCAGAGGGGTGTCTCCATATTCCTTCACTGCATTGCCTCTGAGAACAGACTAAGGGGAATACCGAGGGCAGAAGCCCTCTTCCTGCTCACATTTAGGGAATTGAATGAACTGGTCCTACAGGCTGTCCACAAACCAGCGTGGTATGTAGTCAAGCTTCTGAGAGAAGCAGGGTAGTAAGGCAAAGGATGGGCTGGCAATATCGCTTTTCAAGCACCCTCAATTTCCTTGTGATAATGGATGGACCCCAAGATCCCATATGCTAACGAGGAGAGATTCAGTTGGGGTCTGAGATGACAGTAAGTGAATGTGTCCTGGGTTCACAGTGGCCAGGGGTCACATGATTAAGCTCTGTGGGGTGAAAAATTTGGCCTAGGAATGGGTGGAGAAAGAGCAACAGACTCAATGGGATCTATGACCCAAACCAGGGAATTAGGTGAGACTAAGCCTCTTGATGAAAGTGAAAGAGGAGAGTGAAAAAGTTGGCTTAAAACTCAACATTCAGAAAACTAAGATCATGGCATCTGGTCCCATCACCTCATGGGAAATAGATGGGGAGACAGTGGAAACAGTGTCAGACTTTATTTTGGGGGGGCTCCAAAATCACTGTGGATGGTGACTGCAGCCATGAAATTAAAAGACGCTTACTCCTTGGAAGGAAAGTTATGACCAACCTAGATAGCATATTAAAAAGCAGAGACATTACTTTGCCAACAAAGGTCCGTCTGGTCAAGGCTATGGTTTTTCCAGTGGTCATGTATGGATGTGAGAGTTGGACTGTGAAGAAAGCTGAGCACCGAAGAATTGATGCTTTTGAACTATGGTGTTGGAGAAGACTCTTGAGAGTCCCTTGGACTGCAAGGAGATCCAACCAGTCCATCCTAAAGGAGATCAGTCCTGGATGTTCACTGGAAGGACTGATGCTGAAGCTGAAACTCCAGTACTTTGGCCACCTCATGCGAAGAGTTGACTTATTGGAAAAGACCCTGAGGCTGGGAGGGCTTTGGGGGCAGGAGGAGAAGGGGGCGACAGAGGATGAGATGGCTGGATGGCATCACTGACTCGATGGGCATGAGTTTGAGTAAACTCCGGGAGTTGGTGATGGACAGGGAGGCCTGGCATGCTGCAATTCATGGGGTCTCAAAGAGTCGGACACGACTGAGTGACTGAACTGAACTGAAGCTCCAATGGGAGCTTCACCCAGCCTGACCAAACAGAAACCAAATGTCAGCCTGTCAGTCACAGACTTCAGCATCGGGGTCAGCAGAACATTCAGACATGCAGTTACTCTGGTGTGTCCAGTCACAAGCCCAGGTCAGCCACTCTGTAGCAGAAGACGCTGTGTGCATGCGAGGCCTCGCTTCAGACCCACGAGGTCAAGTAAACTGCACTCCTCCTTTGTGCACTTTGGTATCACTTTATAAAGTGCCAGGGCTTCCCCAGTGGCTGAGTGGTAAACAATCCACCTGCCAATGCAAGAGGCACGGGTTCGATCCCTGGTCAGGGAAGCTCCCATAGCGGTGTAACAACCACACCCATGTACCACATCTCCTGAGCCTGTGCTCTAGAGCCTGAGCACTGCAACCGCTAAAGTCTGCATGCCCTGCAGCCCGTGCTCTGCAGTAAGAGAAGCCACTGCAACGAGAAGCCTCTGCACCACAGCTAGAGAATAGCCCCAGGCGCCACAAGTAGAGAAAAGCCCATGCAGCAATGAGGAACCAGCACAGCCATAAATAAATAAATTTTTTTTTAAAAAAAAAGGACAAAATTGGAAAAAAGGAGAGGCCAGAATTCTAAAGGACTGAGTTATTTTCTAGGAAAAAAAAAAAAAAAGACCATTTCTTTTACAGAACTATTTGACTTTATACATAAAAGTAAATGTACTAGACTTGCCTAAATTTTAGCTATTTCCCCCTATTATTGGCTAGAGGACATGTTTATGAAAATTATATTGATTGTTGAGAAATAAAGCTACCTTTTATTTGCACATAGAACTTGTATAATTAAAGTTTGCTACAAGTTCAGAATATAAAACAGAGAATTAGATTTTTTGCTACTAAATTAACATGCGTTGAAAGAGGACTCTGACTTAACATCTCCTGATTCTGAAATTCTCTTTCTGTTAAAATACACTCTCTATAAACAGTTTGTTTGCTCTATGCTGTCATGTCTTCTCTTACAATATCCCAACTTCCTCTTTCAAGTCTGACCCATGATCTAGGCCCTGTTTGCCTTGTGGAGGGGAACTACACTTAGAGTAATTTACTTACTAATTTAATTTAATCAATTTACTTAGTAAGTTAATCAGTCAGTTAATTTAATTAATTTACTCACTAAGCAATGGATAATGACTTAATGCTAAGATCACAGACACGTGTCATCCTCATCTCATCCCACATCCATGGAGGGTATCACTGATGGATTAAATACATTCAAGAAGTTAAACAAGCATTGCTTTGCTTAGTTTTAAAGTTGATTCTTAGATATGGAAGTGAGTTTAAAAATGCACAGGTCTTCTGACATAGATGAGAAGCCGACTGATTACCTTGGTGACAGGAAATGCAGGAGCCTGGATCAAGGAGTTAGGGTACTGGGGGGAAACAGAGATGATGAAGGAGAAGGCCATAATCATTTCTCCACACCCTCTTAATTTGAAGTAGAGCTACTAGGTGTGCTTATGTATTATTTTATACCACTCTTTATTTAGCGACCAGAGGATAATCTTATCTTCCCACTTTATATCCCAATTTTGCATTCTTTCCTGGGTTTCAGATGTTTGCACTCAGTCGTGTCCAACTCTCTGTGACCCCATAGACTGTAGCCCACCAGGCTCCTCTGTCCATGGAATTCTCCAGGCAAGAATACTAGAGTGCATTGCCATTCATATGCTCTCATATCTGAAAGTCTTAGATATTATCAAGAACTTGGGCTCAGAAGTTAAATAAACAGAAAAATTTCAGAAACAAGCTCTGAGGCTTTAAGTAAATTATTTAATGTCTCTAGCCTGCAACTGATTAACTTTTGAAATGCAGAAGGTACCAACTTCATAAGAATGTTGAATGAATGAAAGTAAACAATAAAACTATATCACTTGGTGCAATGCCTGGCACACAGTAAGCTTTTAACAAATACTACTTAATGATGGAGATGACCATGGCTTTAAGAAATTGTGAGAAAGAAAGAAATTTGCCCAAGATGATTCCCTTTCTCTTCATCAACATTAAATTCAAATAGCCTCCTGAAATCATGATTTGACTTCTGACATTTATTTTAACCTACAGATCCCTCCTGTTTCCTGGAAGTTTAGAATTATTTTGAGCTCCTCAAAAGTATTTTGTGTCCAAGAAGCAAAATCAGAAAAGAAAACCCAGATGCACCACCTCCACGCATACTGCAGTTTGAACGTTCTCAGCAGGGCCAACATCATAGGGGAAAGTGCCATCGGAGCTAAACATGATTTCCATGTAGCTCTTGAGGCTTTTTCTCTAGGGGAAACGGGAGAAGTTCTCAATTCCACTTTCTTTATAAAAATTTATATTTATTTATTTATTTTTGGCTGTGCTGGGTCTTCGTTGCCACACCGGCTTTTCTCTAATTTTGGAGATTGGGGGTTATCCTCTCGTTGGCGGAGCATGGGCTTCTCTTTGCAGTGACTTCTCTTGGCACTCGGGCTTCCACAATTGTGGCACGTGTGCTGAGTAGTTGCAGCTCCCAGGCTCTGGAGCACAGGCTCAATAATTGTGGTGCATGGGCTTAGTTGCTCCATGGCATGTGGGATCTTCCCAGATCAGGAATCCAACCCTTGTCTCCTGCATTGGCAGGCAGATCCTTTACCAACAGGGAAGCCCTGGATTCCATTTTCTAGCTTTGTTAAAAGTTCAGGTCAGCAGAACTGAGCTGAGGTTAAAACAGTAAAGAAGCAGGAGACTTACTCGTAGCTCTGGCTACTTCATGAGGCTTCTCAGGTGGGTTGCTACACTGAAGCAGAGTTCGGATTCTCAGCTCCCTGCTTCTGTTCATCTGGAGGTCAGGGCTCCAGGGGACCCAGAAGGTCCTTTTGCCTCCTCCGCAGCTTCTTCATGGCCATGATCACTTCCTTGTTTCTCAGGGTATAGATGGCAGGATTCAGCATGGGAGTGACCATGGTGTACAGCACAGAGACCACCTTGTCCATGGGGAATGTCCGAAATGGCCGTGCATAGATATAGACACAAGGCACGAAGATTAAGGTGACCACCGCCACATGGGAGGCACAGGTGGACAGGGCTTTGCTTCGGCCCTCCCGCGAGTGGCTTCGGAGCATGACCAGCAGCGCTGTGTAGGATCCCAGGAGCACCAGAAAACACATCAGCGTCACCAGACCATTGTTGGACACCATCAGAAGCTCTAAGACAAAGGTGTCTGTGCAGGCCAACTTGATCAGCTGAGGCACATCACAGTAAAAGTTATCCAGCTTGTCAGGCCCACAGAATGGCAGCTGGACAGTCAGTGCAACCTGTGCGATGGAGTGGATGAAGCCCCCCACCCAGGAGGCTGCCACGAGGAGCCCACAGACTGTCCGATTCATGATAAGCATATAGCGCAGGGGCTGGGAAATGGCAACATAGCGGTCATACGCCATGACCATCAGCAGGAAGATCTTGATGCCTCCGATGAAGTGGAAGAAGAAGAGCTGAGACAGGCAGCCACTGAAGGAAATGACGGGCTTCAGCGAGAGCAAGTCAGCCAGCATCCTCGGCGCCGTGATGGATGAGTAGCAAAAGTCCAGGAAAGAAAGATTGCCTAAGAGAAAGTACATGGTTGTGTGCAGGCGTGGGTCGGAGGTCACTACGGCCACAATCAGGAGATTTCCGGTCACAGTCATAAGATACACAACCGAGAAGACGATAAAGAAGAAAAGCCGGAGCTCCCATATCTGAGAGAGCCCCAGGAGGACAAAACCTGTCACCTGGGAATGGTTCGCTGCGGTCATCGGCTTGGTGTGGCCTGGTAAGCGAGCCTGCTGAGGAAAACGGGCACATTCACTGTGGGCTCCACAAGCTTCTCTGGAACAGTGTCTTCTGACCTCCCTGGGGAACAGAGTTCTCGCCTGTCGCTTAATACAAGAAAGCTGTAAGTGTTTCTACGGGACACCAGCATTTGAACATCATGTACTAGTGTAGTCAAACACCAAGACCATAAAAACAGCATAGCACTGATGGTATTTATAGTCCATGAGGATCACAAATCATCAGTCCTCAAAATTTAAAAAAACTGGTACTAGAGGCAATATTGCCAAACTGGGAGTGAATTTTGATTCTTTCAATAACTAGCAGTATAAACAATAACAATCTTCAGAAATTCTCTAAACCTCACTTCCCACATCTATGATATAAATTAGCCATAACGCCTGCAGAATAACCTATAGTTTATCATTATATGTGGCATTTATGTAGGAAACCTGATAAATTTCCATGGCAGATATTTAGTTTCCATGGGGTGACAGATTGCTCATTTGTATCCCCAAACAAAAAAAAGTGCAAGTTCCCATCATATCCCTGGAAAAATATTCAGTTTCTTTTTGAGTTAGCTCTAACTTGGACATGTATTTCCTGCTTTAGGATTTTCATCCTGGAAGGATGTTAAATCATGGGCAAGGGACAAAATAGAAAACACTGTTCCTCAGACTCACGGACTTGGAGAACGAACTTAAGCTTGCTGGAGGGGAAGGATGGCGGAAGGGAGAGTTAAGGAGCTTGTGATGGACAGGTACGCACTGCTATATTTCAATGTACACACAACAGTGTCCTACTCTATAGCACACAGAACTCTGCTAAATGCCATGTGGCAGCCTGGATGGGAGGGCGGTTTGGGGGAGAATGGATACATGTATGTGTCTGGCTGAGCCTCTTTGCTGTTCACTTGAAACCATCACAACATTGTTAATTGACATACTTATATACAAAATTAAAAGTTTTTTTAAAAAACAGTGTTCCTGCACATTATAAAGATAATGACCTACTGCTTTTCTAACATCTGATTAGAAAACATGTGAAAGAAAAGCTTTCTATCATGTGTCTCTGGGAAACCCAGAGAAGTGATAGTCCCCTGGGGAAACAAAAAAGAAGGGTGACTAGAACAGAGTGTGATTATCAATATTAATCTCAGCGTACTTATCTAAAGTGTAATTTCTTATATATATGAAAAGTTTTCAGAGAAGATCACAAATACTGATTTCAGTTTTAAAATCACTATCAAAATACACAGCTGCCTTAACATTTGAAAACCTTGAAGAGATGTTTCATATATTTAAGCATTGTAAAAGATACTAAGAAGCTAGCTATTTACAAGAAACCTGGAATGCATCTCTTCACATCCCATAACAGGATGGTCACTTATCAATTCAAGTTAAACTTAACTAGTTTTGCACTAGTGCATGTGATCTGGGGAAAGTTACTTAACCTCTCTCAACTTCGATTTTCCTGCCAGTAAAATGAAAACGATGACAATATACCCAGTTTGCCTCACTGAGATATTTTAAGCATAATATGTAAATTAATATATAAGAATGATTTTTCCCCAGCCTTTGTATTGTTTTAAGCAGATTCTGTTACCGATGAGCGTAAGATAGGAAAGAGTTTATTCTCAAGTTGTCATACCTGAAACGTTTCTAAATGGGAGATTCAGTGTAATATATCTTATATCTAGCACTGCAAATGTAAATTTTAGATTTTTAACTAACATAGTGGATTGTTCTTTAGCATACCTTTTTAGGTATTTTTAGTTATAATTCTAAGCATACATGAAATGCAGGGGAACTGGGTTCCACTCTTGGGTTAGGAAGATCCCCTGGAGAAGGAAATAGCAACCCACTCCAGTATTCTTGCCTGGGAAATCCCATGGACAGAGGAGACTGGCAGGCTACAGTCCATGGGGTCACAAGGTCAGACACAACTGAGCAACTAAACCACCAAACCACCCCTAGGCATACATTTGTGAATTTTCCGTTCACTCCAATTCAGTGATCATTTATTCTCAGAATATTTTATGAAAGCAAAGAGTACTAGCAACTACAAAAATAGTGAAGAAGTAGTATGTTATATCTCTACCTTCTGTATCTTATTTTAGATGGAAAGATGAGAAAATCATTTTGTAAATTAAGAACAAAATAAAAATTTTAAATAAATCTAAAATGTGATATAGGTCTCTAAAATGTTATAGATATAGTGCTATTGGGAGGGGAAAAAATTCCTTCTCCTTGAAGGAATAAGCAACTGTGAGACCTCAAGGAGAGAAGTTTATTTCATTCATTTTAGGATCTCTACTTCCAGATACCTATGGTGCTCAATAGTCATAACTTTTACCAACACTGTAAAAACCAGCTTGGATAGAGAGGAAAGTGTGTTCCCAGCATCACCAGTAGACCTTGGCTTTTGTACTGTGATCTCTTGGTTAAAGAATCTGAACTGTTCTGAATCTAGTCTGTATGGTGTGGACAATGGTGCCTACGTCACAGTTTTCAATATTGTAAAATGAGGACAACACTTCCCCTGTAGGGTTGATTTAAGCATGAAATTATACAATGTATAGAAAGCTTTTAGCCTAATGCCCAGAAGAACACTAGATAACAATATCTTGAATGTAAATAAATAGTAGCTGTACCTTGAAATTTAGAAAGTATTCTTAACTAAGAAACAGGGAGGGAGAGAAATGATGCATTTCAGAGGGAAGAGACATTAAGAAAACACACAGAGTGCTCACTTTGGCAGCACATATACTAAAATTGGAACGATACAGAGAAGATTAGCATGGCCCCTGAGCAAGGATGACATGCAAATTTCTGAAATGTTCCATGTTTTTATAGAAAACATTTTGTATAATAACTGTGTAACTGTTTTTGTTTGGTTTTTTATATTTTTTTAAGTAGCTAACTAGAGAAATAATTTTGGAAAATCTACTCTTGGACTTCCCCCGTGGTCCAGCGGGCTAAGACTCCTTGCGCCCAATTCAGGGGACCCCTGATCAGGGAAATAGATCCCACTTGCCACAACTAAGGGTTCCCATGCTGCAGCTAAGACCTGGTGCAGCCCAAATAAATAAATATTTTTAAAACAAAAATCTATTCTAAAGATGTATATAATGTTGTCAAATATAAAGATGGTAAATGGCAAACCACAAAAAAAAAAAAGAAAAAGAAAATACACAGAGATGGGACAGTAGGGGGAATGTCTGGATGGAGTCAGAATGTCTTTCTTGAGATAGAAACAGTGCAAGAGATAACAGGAAAAGTAGACACAGGACACAGATCATAACGTCAGCTTTAGGTAAATGTCGGGTTAAGAAGTTCCTGTTTTAGACCGAGTTTACAAGCAGGGGAGTAAGGAAATCAAAAAGGCATTAGTACTGCTTAGCTGTGCCATTTGAACACCTTATTTAAGTAAACATTTAAAATTTGTGAATTCTCCCTGGTCAGTGGAATTGTAGATACTTAAACCTTTTGTTTACTCACTCTATTTAAGTGAACCTCCAAGAAGGAGGGAATATATGTATTCAAATAGCTTATTCACTTTGTTGTACAGTAGAAACTAATACAACATTTTAAAGCAATTATATTCCAACTAAAAAATAATAAAACCTACCCCAAAAAAAGGAAACAGTCTAATTGTAAATCTTATTTCTCATCCTAAAAGTAGA
Source organism: Odocoileus virginianus (assembly GCF_023699985.2). NCBI lineage: Eukaryota > Metazoa > Chordata > Mammalia > Artiodactyla > Cervidae > Odocoileus > Odocoileus virginianus. The sequence goes on from NW_027224281.1 coordinate 1,081,741, forward strand.
GAGACCACAGCATGAAAAATGGTGTTAGACTTTAATGCAAAGTCACTCCAACAGAGTTGAGGCTCACAGAAGAAAAATGACTTGCTAAATTCTCAAGGTTAGTTAGTAGCACAGACTAGACCATGCTCTGCATCATGTCCTTCCAATGGAAATTTCAGGATCTACATCTCCAAACGGATGAGAAAAAGCCAAAGAACACATGAAATGGCAGTGGTTCACTTACCTGCAGCTTCCCATTTAAGATATGCCAAAAGCAGATATAGATTTATAAATATGGGTCAAAATATTTGAGTGTAAAGATTCTGCTGAGCCCTTAAGAGGGCTTTGGGGAATGGAACTTAACTAATTTTAGTGCAGAGGGATTATTAGCAGAACAGGAGGCAAATTCCAGGTATGGGGCAGGCAAACCTGCCCGATGCTCTCCAAAGTCAAACGTCACTGGAGACCACACCAAGAACCAGAGCTTGGAAGGGCAATGGCTTGAGTAAACCATCCCTGTAGGATAAATGAACTGCTTTCCCTCTGGCTTGAAAGATTTTTCTTCATTACCATACCATGGCACCATAATTCAAAAATTAAATTTGCAATTATTTGTCTCCAGTTATCTGTTTTCCTATCTTTCTCCTACCCTATTTTATAATGTTTCTTAATTACCATACAGATCAAAGATTTAAATGCATAAAATAAATCAATGTGAGTGTTCACGGAGAAAGTAAGAGTTCATCCAACTACCACAAACCTGCTCCTCCTCAATCTGACTTTATTGTTCCTGACCAATTGCTTTTTGTATCATCGTCCTTGTTAAAGATTCTTAAGGTCATCTGTGTATTGGACAATATTTTGTGCATATCAGTAAGGCAAAGTATATACTGCATTCGTTCAGTTCAGTTCAGTTCAGCCGCTCAGTCGTGTCTGACTCTTTGCGACCCCATGAATTGCAGCATGCCAGGCCTCCCTGTCCATCACCAACTCCCAGAGTTTACTCAAACTCATGCCCATCGAGTCAGTGATGCCATCCAGCCATCTCATCCTCTGTCATCCCCTTCTCCTCCTGCCCCCAATCCCTCCCAGCATCAGGGTCTTCTCCAACGAGTCAACTCTTCGCATGAGGTGGCCAAAATATCAGAGTTTAAGCGTCAGTCCTTCCAATGAACACCCAGGACTGATCTCCTTTAGGATGGACTGGTTGGGTCTCCTTGCAGTCCAAGGGACTCTCAAGAGTCTTCTCCAACACCACAGTTCAAAAGCATCAATTTTTTGGCGCTCAGCTTTCTTCACAGTCCAGCTCTCACATCCATACATGACCACTGGAAAAACCATAGTCTATACTGCATAAAACCCTCAAATTTGTAGATGTTTTAGAACTCTCAGATATGAAAATTTTACTAAATGCTTGTTATATGTTTATGCTCAAAAAATTTATTCCAATTGATATATGTGATATACATACTCTCAGATATGAAAATTTTATTGAATGTTTGTTATATATATATATTATATATTTATTGTTTATATTATTTGTTATTTATTTATTTTCATAAAAATTATTCCAATTGATGTATGTGAGATGTTCAATCTCACCATATTTTTGCCAACAATAATTATCAATCTTTGCATCATTTTCAATTGAATTTTCTAGAAGTCTGATTTTAACATGTACTTATAAAATTATTGAAGATAATTATGTTTTGTCTTAAAAATTCTTCCATGATATTCATATTGATAGTGGTGTTTATTCTTTGCCCAGATGTTCCATGCATTATCATTTTTGTAGTTTTATTTATCTTATTTGTGAACTATTTATTACAAATAGAAATTCTACCTCTTACACTGTTGGTGGGAATGTAAATTGGTACAGCTACTATGGAGAACAGTATGAAGGTTCCTTAAAATCACTAAAAATAGAGTTACAATTTGGCCCAGCAGTCCCACTCCTGGACATATATTCATAGAAAATCCTACTTCAAAAGGATACATGCACCTCAATATTTATAGTGGCACTATTTACAGTATCCAAGACATGGAAGCAACCCAAGTGTCCATTGACAGGTGAATGGAGAAAGAAGTAGTGGTAGACATATATGATGGAATATTACTCAGCCATAAAAAATGAAACAATGCCATTTGCAGCAAGATGGATGGACCTAGAGATTATCATTCTAAGTGAAGTAAGTCAGATAGAGAAAAATAAGTATCATATAATATGACTTCTACCTTGAATTTAAAAAATATGATACAAGTGAACTTATTTACAAAATAGACATAGAAAACAGCTTATGGTTACCAAAGGAGAGGGAGGGAAAAATTAAAAGTTTGAGATTAACAGGTACCTACTACTACATATAAACAACAAGGAACTACTGTATAGCACAGGGAACTATATTCAATATCTTGTAATAACTTATAATGGAAAAGAATCTGAAAAAGAATATATTTGTATACACATATAACTAAATAACTACAGTACACTTGAACCTAATACAACATTGTTCAGTTCAGTTCAGTCACTCAGTCATGTACAACTCTTTGTGACCCCAGGAACCGCAGCATGCCAGGCCTCCCTGTCCATCACCAACTCCCAGAGTTTACTCAAGCTCATGTCCATCGAGTCAGTGATGCCATCCAACCATCTCATCCTCTGTCGTCCCCTTCTCCTCCTGCCCTCAATCTTTCCCAGCATCAGGGTCTTTTCCAATGAGTCAGCTCTTTGCATGAGGTGGCCAAAGTATTGGAGTTTCAGCTTCAGCATCAGTCCTTCCGATGAACACCCAGGACTGATCTCTTTTAGGATGGACTGGTTGGATCTCCTTGCAGTCCAAGGGACTCTCAAGAGTCTTCTCCAACACCACAGTTCAAAAGCATCAATTCTTCAGCACTCAGCTTTCTTCACAGTCCAACTTTCACATCCATACATGACCATTGGAAAAACCATAGCCTTGACTAGACAGACCTTTGTTGGCAAAGTAATGTCTCTGCTTTTTAATATGCTCTCTAGGTTGGTCATAATTTCCTTCCAAAGAATAAGCATCTTTTAATTTCATGGCTGCAATCACCATCTGCAGTGATTTTGGAGCCCAGAAAAATAAAGTCAGACACTGTTTCCACTGTTTCCCCATCTATTTGCCATGAAGTGATGGGACCAGATGCCATGATCTTAGTTTTCTGAATGTTGAGTTTTAAGCCAACTTTTTCACTCTCCTCTTTCACTTTCATCAAGAGGCTCTTTAGTTCTTCTTCTGCCTTAAGGGTGGTGTCATCTGCACACTGAGGTTATTGATATTTCTCCTGGCAATCTTGATTCCAGCTTGTGCTTCTTCCAGCCCAGCATTTCTCATTATGTACTCTGCATATAAGTTAAATAAGCAGGGTGACAATATACAGCCTTGACATACTCCTTTTCCTATTTGGAACCAGTCTGTTGTTCCATGTCCAGCTCTAACTGTTGCTTCCTGACCTGCATACAGGTTTCTCAAGACTTTTCTTAAAATTCTTTTATTGAAATATAGTGGATTTATATACAACATTGTATATAAATCCACTATATTTCAATAAAAGAATTTTAAGAAAAAAGTAACTTCAAATATCTTGGGGTAGGAATAAATTTATGTAATATTTGAATTATCCTTATACCTTTTAAATTAAAATTTTATCTATGTTTTTAAAAAATATGACTGGAAATCTATCACTACAGTTTAAAATACTTCTTATGGGAGTCTTACATTCTTTTCCTCATATATTCTATTTCTTCATTACATGCTCTAAATATATTTCTGATTTGGGTCTACACTAATTACAATGTTCTGGAAATGTGATATTACACAGCTAGATTTCCTTATATAAAAAGAATATGATAGGATATATTCTTACAAATATACCAGCCACTAAACCCCAGAGATCAGAATCCCTTGGGGGACGCTTGTTTTTTATATCTCTAGGCATAAAATAATTGAACTGAGAACAGAAGTCACATTCTCTTAAACATGCTTCTTCTTCATGTCGAGATGAAAAGGTACAACTGACTCATTTTTATTCTTAAAGTGACGAGAACAAGGAGGAAGGTGAGTTTCACAATTACAGTGCTCATGTTGTATAAATATTAAAATAAACGGATTTTAAATTAACTCTTGATTTTCCCGCAAACTGGAGGCTCAGGCCACCAAGACACAGGAAGGGAGAGAAGAGCCTGTGGACACCTATCTCAGACTCAGACTCCTTAACTGAGTAGTCTAGGGTCTAATGTGTGAATTAACCTATGAAGGCATCAGCCTCTAAAGTAGGAATTACAATATGGCCGTCTTTACAAGTATTTATTATTTTTTATAGATTAAAACATGAAACTCAGAGACTCTCTGCTGAGTCAAATGTTACACTGTGTTAGAGTTAGTATTGAAACAAAACATATTTGACTCATGATTCACTGTTCTTTCTGCCACTCTGTGTTAATGGCTTCCTTCTTTAAAGGGGAGCAATTTTTGAAAATCAAATCCAATTTTTTTAAATTATATTCTAGATCTGAGCTGTCCAATGGTATAGCCACTAGCTGCATGTGGCCACTGAGCATTTGAGTGAGATTTGACATGTATTATTAAGTCAATCAGTGTTAGTCACTCGTGACTTTGTGACCCCATGGACTACAGCCTACCAGGCTCCTCTGTCCATAGAATTCTTCAGGCAAGAATACTGGAGTGAGTTGCCATTCCCTTCTCCAGGGGATCTTGCCAACCCAGGAATTGAACCCAGGTCTGCTGCATTGCAGGCAGATTCCTTACCATCTGAGCCACATTATAAATTTCAAAGATTTATACAAAAAATATAAAATACCTCTTAAGAATTTTTACATCATTACATTAAATGTAATTTTTTGTATATACTAAATTAAATATTGTAGTAGATTGACTTTAGCTATTTGCTTTTGCTTTGTAAAGAAAAGGGGGGGTGCTTATAGGACATTATATTAATAAATCACCCTTGTGACTGCATTATCTTTCTTTCAAGCAATGCTGACCTAGACTTTACCTTTGAAAAAATACTATCAATTGTCATAGTTTTAATAGCACTGTATGGTGCATGGAAATGTTTAAAAACTTACATTTTGAGTTGCTAAACTGAAAAAAAAATTGCTAAATTGCTTTTAAATCCAAAATTTACGTAAGGCCTGAATCAACTGAGTCAGTGTGGTAGATTATTTCAAGGGGGTTCAAACATACAACATAAAAAACTTTAACCCAGGCCTAGTAGAATTTACTGCTTAGTAAATGGTTAAATAAAGTCAATACTGGTTAGCATTATTCATTTTTATGTGGATTAAGATGTAATCTGTATAAAAATTCTTCCTATAAACAAAACATTGCAATTCTATGTGTTGTAATAAGCCATTGGAAGGCATATTACACTGCCATGGAGTCTCTGAGACAATGTGAAGGTGGAAAAACACTGAAATATAAAATGGTACAGCTCTAGCCTCCATCCAAAAGGCCCTTCTTAAGAGGATGTTTTCAAGAATGGGCTTCAAATGATCCTTTCTGGCACAGAAAAGAAGCAGAGAGAGGTTCAGAGGAGGAAATATGAACAAAGCAAAATGGTTCCAGTTCTAGGAGACAGAAACCTAGAATAGCACCTCTCCAACTTCAGTGTTCACACACATCACGTGGGGAACTTGCTAAAATGCGAATCTTGACTCAATTGGTATGGCTTAGGACCTGAGACCATGCACCAAATCTCCAGTGGTGTTAGTGATGTTCCATGTTGAGTAGTAAGGATCCACAGCACAGAAATGTTTGGGAAAGAGAGGACAGAGAAGTGAGCTGGATTGAGTAGAGGGGAGACAGGTGCAGAGCCCTGGCACAGAACAAGGAACATGGGCAGAATGGCAGACATTTCACTGTGACCAAGAGCCCAGTAAAGATCACAGGGCATGTGGGAGAATTAGACACATGAGGGAGAGGTTAGTGAGTTTGTGACACTCAGGGCATTCTGAAGGCATGCTTGAAAAGACCTTATGGGCAAAAAGCTGAGTATTGGGTCTTGTTGGACATTCTTTTTCTGTTTCTGCATGTAGTCTCTAGGACTAGACTACACCTGTGTGTGTTAGTTGGCAAGAGTCAGAGGGAAAGGAGGACTCATGAGTGTTTTAGCAACAGGCTCAGGGCAACTGGACAATCTCTCTTCTTCACACGGTTCCCCAGGCTCCATCCCTCAGGACAGGAAAAGAAGAGCAGATGCAAAGTGTTCTGTAAAATCTGGCCACCTTGCTCAGAGGACAGCTGTTCAGTGTTAGGAAGCTCCTCTGTTTTAAACAGATTTGGGGATGCACGTGGCCAAGGGAAGTGTGCCCTGTCCTAATATGGCAGTAATGGATGGAAGTAAGAGACACAAAAGTTTCTTTAAGAGCCAGGGAGAAAAGTAGATCTATGCCTGGCAAGTTGAGAAGATACTAAACCAGATGTCTGAGCATTGCCCTGTATAACCTCTAGGTAGATACAAGACTGTAGGCTGTGAGCAGCCCAATGCCAAAAGAAAACTGGTCTGATTTTTCAGAGGTAAGGTCTTTTTGACCCCAGGACAGACATCTTTAACTGGAGTGCCCTCTTTGCCCCCTCCTGGAGGAAGTGTGGGTGAAAGACAGGAAGCACTACTTGAAAGCCTCCAGTGAAAGCTGAAATCCCCAAATGGCAGCACTAGCAGTAGTATATTGTCTTGCTCAGTACCCTTGGTGATGCAGGTAGGCTTAGCTCAGAGGATTGATAGAGGGTCACAGGCAGAAATAACTGTAGGAGTGCTGCCATTCCACCATCATCAAGCTTTACTGAAGTATTAGAAGAATATGCTTTCCACCTGGAAATCAGCTTGTGATTAGATTACAATAGAATAGCAGAAATGAAAATACAGTTTCCTGAAACATGTTCTGAGCCACACTGGAGCTACAATATGATTGTTTTAAAGTGGAAGGGGGATTCTATCACCAATTTAGTTTGGAAAAAATTGTTTGTTGTAGAGCTGTCCAGGAGAATCTGAAATAGTCTTGGTTACAAAATGTGTTTAACTTTATGTAATGCTGCATGCCTGAAACCAGTATGATCCTAACGTACCTATTTCATGTACACTCTGGAATTAATACTCTAGAACACCCTTGAAAAACTTGATGTGGACATTACAACTAATTTTAACAATAAATACCTTTTCTATAGGAAATCCTGGAGGCAGTTTCAGCTCTAGGCAACTATATTATTAGTAGAAGTATTTTCTAAGCACATAGCTCTTCTTTATGTGCCTTTTCAACTGATTTGCTTTAGAAAAACTCTTCAATGTTCTTTAGCATTAGACTTATTTTTAATGCTGAAGTTAAAGGTTTTATACTTTGCTAAAAGAATTAGAGACAGTAAGGAGGATGTGAAAATTTATATATGATTCCTAAAATCTATGGGGGCTTCCACAATGATTCAGCAGGTATAGAACCCACCTGCAATGCAGGAGATGCAGGTTTGATCCCTGGGTCAGGAAGATCCCCTGGAGGAGAGCATGGCAACTCATTCCAGTATTCTTGTTGGCAAAATCTCACGGACAGAGGAGCATGGCAGGCTATGGTCCATGGGGTCGCAAAGAGTCAGACACAACTGAAGCTACTGAGCACACAGAATCTACAGGGAGAGGATACTGACTCTGTTTTATCTGAGACCTGACTTTTGATGGGTCTCTACCCATCAGTGGAAGCACAGGCTTAGTGCTAAAGGGTAAGAAAACCGGGGTTCAGTGTTTTCACAGAGAGAATATTTGGATTGTGAAGAACTGGAGAGGGACTGGGACTGCCTGTATAATTTGACTCTTCCCCTTTTATCTCCACAGATTTCTCAGAGGAGAATGGGTGTAAGAAATCAATCCACAGTGACTGAGTTTCTTTTCACAGGATTAACAGACCAACCAGAACTTCAGCTGCCTCTCTTCTGCCTCTTCTTAGGGATTTATATGGTCACAGCCATGGGAAACCTAGGCATGATCCTGATAATCAGGTTGAGTTCTCAACTCCACAAGCCCATGTACTATTTCCTTAGTAGTTTGTCTTTTATAGATTTCTGCTATTCTTCTGTCATTACCCCCAGAATGCTGGCAGGGTTTTTATGCAGAGATAAAGCTATATCCTATTCTGGATGTATGATCCAGCTGTTTTTCTTCTGTATTTTCATCATTTCTGAGTGCTACATGCTGGCAGCAATGGCCTATGACCGCTATGTCGCCATCTGCAGCCCCCTGTTCTACAACGTCATCATGTCCCCCAGGGTCTGCTCTCTGCTGGTCACTGCTGTCTTCTCAGTAGGTTTTACTGATGCTATGATTCATGGTGGCTTTATGTTAAGGTTGACTTTCTGCGAATCAAACATCATTAAACATTATTTCTGTGACATCGTTCCTCTCATTAAACTCTCGTGTTCCAACACTTATATTGATGAGCTTTTGATTTTTGTCATCGGAGGATTTAACATGGTAGCCACCAGCTTGATCATCATCACTTCATATGCTTTTATCCTCTCCAGCATTTTCCGCATCCATTCTAAAGAAGGTCGGTCCAAAGCCTTCAGCACCTGCAGCTCCCACTTAACAGCTGTCCTTGTATTTTATGGGTCGCTCATGTCCATGTATCTCAAACCTGCTTCCAGCAGTTCACTCACCCAGGAGAAAGTGTCCTCAGTATTTTATACCAATGTGATTCCCATGTTGAATCCTCTGATATATAGTCTGAGGAACAAGGAAGTAAAAAACTCATTGATGAAACTCTTAAGAAGAAAAATATCTTCATAATGAAAATGCTTTTTAAAAATTGTTTGAGGTGTAGTTTTTTTACCATATTGTATTGGTTTCTGCTGTACAAAGTGAATAAGCTGTATGTTTACATATATCCCCTTCCTCTTGGGTCTCCCTCTCACCCTCCATCCCACCCATATTAAGATTTATCTATGTATTCATAATCATATGTGCTTGCTTGTATTTATGTCTTTGAGTCTTAAAAAATAATTTGAAATGAGGTAAAGTGGTTTTTCCAGTAGTCATGTATGGATGTGAGAGTTGGACCGTAAAGAAGTTCAGTTCAGTTCAGTCACTCAGTCGTGTCCGACTCTTTGTGACCCCATGAATCGCAGCATGCCAGGCCTCCCTGTCCATCACCAACTCCCAGAGTTTACTCAAACTCATGTCCATTGAGTTGGTGATGCCATCCAACCATCTCATCCTCTGTTGTCCCCTTCTCCTCCCCCTTCAATCACTCCCAGCATCGGGGTCTCTTCAAATGAGTCAGCTCTTCGCATCAGGTGGCCAAAGTATTGGAGTTTCAGCTTCAACATCAGTCCTTCCAAAGAATATTCAGGACTGATTTCCTTTAGGATGGACTGGTTGGATCTCCTTGCAGTCCAAGGGACTCTCAAGAGTCTTCTCCAACACCACAGTTCAAAAGCATCAATTCTTCAGCAGCTACATGGCACTGGAGCAGCAGAGAGGAGATACCCCACGTCCAAGGTCAGAGAAACCCCAGTAAGACGGTAGGTGCTGGAGCGGCTGTGAGGAGATACCCCACACCCAAGGGCAAAGGAGAAGCCCCAGCAAGATGGTAGGAGGGGCGAATTCGCGTTTAGAATCAAACCCCATTCCCGCCAGAGATGCTCAGAGGGCTCAAACAAACCTTGTGTGCACCAGGACCCAGGGACCCCACAGAGACTGAGACAGAACTGTGTTTGAGCATCTCCTGTGGAGGTACGGGTCAGCAGTGGACTGCCACAGGGACAGGGGCTCTGGGTGCAGCAGACTTGGGTATGGCATAAGCCCTCTTGGAGGAGGTCACCATTAACCCCACCATAGAGCTGCCAGAACTTACACAGGACTGGGAAATAGACTCTTGGAGGGCACAACAGAACCTTGTGCACCAGGACCCAGGAAGAAAGAGCAGTGACCCCACAGGATACCGTACCAGACCATAAAGAAAGCTGAATGCCAATGAATTGATGCTTTTGAACTGTGGTGTTGGAGAAGACTCGAAAAGAGTCCCTTGGACAGCAAGGAGATCAAACCAGTCAGTCCTAAAGAAATCAGTCCTGAATATTCATTGGAAAGACTGATGCTGAAGCTGAAGCTCCAATACTTTGGCCATCTGATGCAAAGAGCCAACTCATTGGGAAAGACCCTGATGCTGGGAAAGATTGAAGGCAGGAGGAAAAGGGGATGGCAGAGAATGAGATGGTTGGATGGCATCACCAATTCAATGGACATAAACTGAGCAAACTCCAGGAGATTGTGAAGGACAGAGAAGCCTGGTGTGCTACAGTTCATGGGGTTGCAAAGAGTTGGTCACAACTTAGTGACTGAACAACAAAGATTTTATATATGTATAATATATATATATATATATACATGATATTATATACATTCAGATTACTAAATATATTTACACACAAGACTAATAAAATGTAAAACAAGTATAAAAGTAAGAAGTAGCAAATATTTTCAACTTAAAGTTTAATATCATTCCTGTGATTGAAACTCAATTTCTATCCTTTAGAAATTCAGTTCCCTGAATCTAAGAAAAAAGAAAACAAAATCTTGAAATACTGTATAGTTATATCATAAAAAAAACACATTAAATTCTTTTAGTATGACAAAGTCTTTCCTCTTATTTATTTTACTCAAAAGAGATTTTTTAATAGCAGTCTGCATAGGACACATTGAACAGTATGGTAAAAATCATTACAAAAACTTTGTAATAAATGAGGAAGAACTTTAATTTTAATAATTGGCTTATGAAAGGCCAATATTAAGTCAAAATGCAATTTAATGAAGAAGACTGAGCAAAAGGCAAAGCTAAAACAGTCCCAATATTTGGTCTCTGATAATATTTGATCAAAGGATAAAACTTAGAATATCTAGATTAGGAAATTATACCTTTACAGACTTATCTAAACATCCAGCTTTTTCCTGTGTGACCAGTACACATGCAGTATTTTACAACTTTATTTGAGCTGTTTTTCCTTTCTAGGCTGTAAACCAGATACCTTTAATTTCTTCCTTAGAAAATGTTTTGAATTAAACATAATGAAAAAGTTTATGGTTTTCACTAATAAACTCATACACAGTAAACCAAGATAATGCACTGTATGGAGAAAATGTTTAGAATTTCTGATCTTTTAAACTTGTTAAGGTGTGTATTATGGTCCAGAATGTAGTCTATCTTGAAGAAAGGTCTATGTGAGCCTCAGAAGAATGTGTATTTTTCTGTTTGGGGTTGAAATAGTCTGTAGATGTAAATTATACCTGGTTGAATAGTGGTGCTATTGAATTCAACTATATACTTTTTCCTGGCTTGTTGGATTTCTTCATTTCTCATAGAGGGTTTTTTAATTCTCCAAGTATAATAGTGGACTCATCTATTTCTCCTGGCAGTCCTATTGGTTTCTGCCTCACATATTTTGACACTCTGCTGTTGTAGATAGGCACATATACAATAACAATAGTCATGTATTCTTTAGGTTTGACCCCTTTATCATTATGTAAAGCTCCTCTTTATCTTGTCACTCTTGGTTTAAATATCCTGTATGTTAGTTGAATCAAACTGTTAACTGTATTATTCAAATCTTATTTATTGTTTTGTCTACTTTTGATTTCTTAAGAAGCCATCTTATCTCTTAAGTATTATTAACTTCCCTCTACAAATATGAGTTTGTCTATTTCTCCTACAAGCACTGTCAGCATTTGCTTTGTATATTCTGATATCATAGTTTTGGTAGGTACAAGTTTAAAATTGTTATATTTCAGAATATCCCAGTATAGCTCTAGTAACTTCTTGTCATAAAGTCTAGTTTAACATTAATATAGCTACACTTACTTTTTTTCTTAGAGCTGGCATTATATATCTTTTTCAGTTCTTTCACTTTCAACAAGCCTGTGCCTCATATTTAAGGTCTCTTGTAGGTGTGTAGCTGTGTATAGTTGGGATTTGTATCCAATCTGAAAATTTAGATTTTTAATTAGAAAATCAAACATATTTACATGTAATATCATCACATATTGACATATGTATGTTCTTAATTCCATTTCACATTATTATTATGGTGAGCTTTTACTATAAATGTACTTAAAACTTTATGAAACCACTATAATTATTTTGTAAAGTCTAAATTAATTCACATTGCCCATATATTTAACTTCTATGTTGTTCTTAATTTCTTTCTGCATATCTAAATTTATCTTCTTCAATGTTAATAATAATCTTTAGTTTTTTTTATGCAGATGTTCTGGCAATAAATATGTTCAGGTTACTTTTTATTTGAAAATATTAATATCTCTATTTCAATTTTTTGATGAATTTTTTTTTTTTCTGGCCTTGGCCTCTAGGTTGACAGTTGCTTTTCAGTAGCATAGGGGTCAATTTGATCATGTTATGATACATTAATAAACAACCCCCCAGATTTCATTGGCTAACAAAAAATAAGATTTGGAGACTTCCCTGGTTGTCCAGTGGTTAAGGCTCCAAGCTTCCAATTTCAGGGGCATGGGTTCCATTTTCAACTGGGAAGTAAGATCCCACATGCCACACAGTGCAGCCAAAAGATAGATAAGAAAGAAGATGTGTTTCTTGACCACATTGCATGTTACTGGCTCCCTGTGTTCTTTGTCTCTCCCACATATGTCCTTATTCTGGACTCAGGAGAAAGCAGCAGCCTCTACCTGGGACATGCCAATCTGTGACAGAGGGAACAGAACAACAGCTCAAATTTTAGCTCAAGCCTTGAGCACTGCAGGTCCACTCATCTTCCATTTTCTAAAGCATGTCACAAGGCCAGTGTGAGAATGGGATGTGTAACTGGAGACATGTAATCATCTTATAAAGAAAAGGGGTGCAAAATGATTAAAAACAATAAAGCAATCTACCAAAGTTGGTTCGTGTTGCCTTGTGTATCCCTTTTCTTTCCCTTTATTTTTCAATCACAATTTCTACTTCTATTTTAGATGCATCTCCAGTAATTTAAATGTAGTAGGATTTTTTTAACTAATCCAACAATTTCTGACTTTTAACAGTAAGCAGAAATGTCAAAGTGTCTAGGCTTTGACAGAAGGAAATGGATGAATCCCAGAAACTAAGCTTGTGATGTGAGCTAAATGGAGTGGACAAGAGGTACAATATGAAAAAATACATGCAAGAGTCCACTGGCTGATAGTAATGCCACATAGACACCTCTTTATTCCATGTCTGGCCTCTTTGGAGGGTTTCTACCCACTATCTTTTAAAAAGTACATTTGATCAATCTAGAAAATGCCTGTGCTCACATACTGGCACCTAAATTTACTCCAAATAACAACCTAAGGATTTTTAGACTAATTTAAGGATGAGGTATACACAAAGAGGAGAGTGAAAAAGTTGGCTTAAAGCTCAACATTCAGAAAACTAAGATCATGGCATCCAGTCCCATCACTTCATGAGAAATAGATGGGGAAACAGTGGAAACTTTATTTTGGGGGGCTCCAAAAATCACTGCAGATGGTGATTGCAGCCATGAAATTAAAAGACGCTTACTCCTTGGAAGGAAAGTTATGACCAACCTACACAGCATATTAAAAAGCAGAGACATTACTTTGCCAACAAAGGTCCGTCTGGTCAAGGCTATGGTTTTTCCAGTAGTCATGTATGGATGTGAGAGTTGGACTATAAAGAAAGCTGAGCGCTGAAGAATTGATGCTTTTGGTTTGTTTTTTTTTTTTTTTTCATTTATTTTTATTAGTTGGAGGGTAGAATTGATGCTTTTGAACTGTGGTGTTAGAGAAGACTCTTGAGAGTCCCTTGGACTGCAAGGAGATCCAACCAGTCCATCCTAAAGGAGATCAGTCCTGGGTGTTCATTGGAAAGACTGATGTTGAAGCTGAAACTCCAATACTTTGGCCACCTGATGCAAAGAGCTGACTCATCTGAAAAGACCCTGATGCTGGGAAAGATTGAGGGCAGGAGGAGAAGGGGACAACAGAGGGTGAGATGGTTGGATGGCATCATTGACTTGATGGACATGGGTTTGGGTGGACTCCGGGAGTTGGTGATGGACAGGGAGGCCTGGCGTGCTGCAGTTCATAGGGTCACAAAGAATCAGACACGACTGAGCGACTGAACTGAACTGAACAATGGAAAGTTTAAAAAAAAAAAAACTTTTAATATCTCCGTGTGGCTTGTGGGATCTCAGTTCCCCAACAAGGGATTGAATCCAGGCCATGACAGTGAAAACTTGGAATCCTAACCACTAAGCCACTAAGAAAGAAAGAAAGTGAAGTTGCTCAGTCATGTCCGACTCTTTGCGACCCCATGGACTGTAAGCCTACCAGGCTCCTCTGTCCATGGGATTTTCCAGGCAAGAGTACTGGAGTGGGTTGCCACTTCCTTCTCCAGGGGATCTTCCCAACCCAGGGATCAAACCCAAGTCTCCCGCACTGTAGGCAGACGCTTTACTGTCTGAGCCACCAGGGAAATCTAAGCCCCAAGGGGACTCCCTCAAAAGTTTTCTGTGTTTCAGTTTCTCTGAAACTCTAAAGCAGGCCACCAAAATTTTATTAACTGAATAAAGCAAAAACATGGTGTGATTTCCCTAGAGGCCTCAACATGTGTATTTGGCATCTCCAACTAAATTTGTAATTGTGATTGTTTTTCAGGGTTAAAATTCTTTGATTATCATAATAGTAATTAACCTCTTTTACCTCATATTCCCAAGAGTCATTCTCAATTAAATTCTTAAGAGCAAGCAAGAGCTTCAAATACCACAGCTTATTCATGGCCTATTTTCATACAGAAAAGGACACATCACATCTTAGATGCAAGAAAAGAGTTCAGAGTTCCATTTATCTTATAAAGGATTTGGAGTTTCAGAATAAACACATGAAAACAACTGGTAAGCAGATTTAAAGTCAAAGTAATGATGGATTTTGTGACAGAGCTTAATAAAGATGTAATAGACGATCCACAGTAGGTCTCAGGCTAGAAAAATAGTTGAAAAGAATGCTTATATTTAGCCCTTGGTAGAACTGTGTGTGTGTGTGTGTGTGTGTGCTCAGTCATGTCCAACTTTTTGTAACCCCATGGACTACAGCCCACCAGGCTCCACTGTCCATGGAATTCTCCAGGCAAGAATACTGGAGTGGGTAGCCATTCCCTCCTCCAGGGCATCTTCCTGATCCAGGGATTGAACCCAGGTGTCCTGCATTGCAGGCAGATTCTTTATTGTCTGAGCCACCAGAGGTTGCTTTGGTAGAACTACCTCATCCTAAATATCCCTTCCAATGCTAAGACTCTTCTGAATCTAAAATGTTCCAGTTACTCAATTATTCGAAGTAGTAATGAAAGAGGAAACAGACAAGAACAGGCTCCATCTTGAAAGCAGGACTCCATCTTGGGCTGGACTGTGGACTTTGAGCTATATGCCCAGTATCTATGGAAACGACATACCAACTGGAAAACCAGGCCCCCTGGAATGGAAGAGCCCCAGGGCTCATACCTAGACTCTCCATTGCCTAAAAGAATACCCTGATTATCTGTGTAACCGAATAGAATCATGCATTCTATTATGCTTATTGGGGTATGACCACAGGCCTATTGATAATTGTCCACTGTTAACTACCTAGACTTAAGGCATATGAATCACAGGTTAACTTTGATTGTATCTTTCTTTTCCTTTGTTCAGACTAGTTTCAGGGAATTTGGGGAGGTGGGTTTGGGCACGTATACTTAAGGTGTATAAGATTTTCACAAAAACCGGTCGGGGTCCTTGGCTAAGAGGAGACTCTGCCTTGGGCCCACCGGTGTAATAAACTGCACTCCACTATCTGCATTGTCCTTCTGAGTGAGTTTGTTTCCCAGAATGCATGGCTACAACAGTAAGAACAACATTCCTAAATACAGAACATGGCAATGAGAGTAACATTTTTGCATTAACTAAACTAGAGAAGTGAGTCTTGATCCAGGCTTATGTAACATATCACTTAGACCATAACCTGGGCCTCTCTGACCTCTTTTCCCTCTCTACAAAAGTGGGAATGAGAATCCAGATTGTGACTTTTACTAAAGAATGCATCTTTGGATCAGATAGAACTGGAACTGAATCTGGCTTTGTCACACATTAGCTGTGTGACAGGAAAATTATTTAAATTCCGTAAATTTCAAGTTTTTCATGTGCAAAAGGTAAATCGCAACATCTCCCTACTTCAAAATGTTGCCAAACATACATGTATGAAATAGCAAAACCTTGAAACAGATTAAAACAGCTACTGACAAAATGCAGGAAAAATATGACACATTCAACATCAGTTATAGGGATGATTTAATAGTCACCTATTAGAAATTAATAGATCAAAACAAAAGATGATGTGGAAACAATCAGTGCAAACCTAAAAATCAGCAAGAAAATTTTGCATCTAAGTAGGCGGTACACTTTTTGTTTTGTTGCTGTTGTTGTTGTTCAGTCAGGTCCAACTCTTTGCAACCCCAAGGGCTGCAGCACACAAGCTCCTCTGCCCTCCACTGTCTCCCAGAGTTTGCTCAAATTCCTGTCTATTGAGTCAGGTGATGTTATCTAACCATCTCATCCCCTGCCACTCCCTTCTCACATTCTTTTTTAATAGTATCTAAATTTTTAAAGCACTTAATGACCAGGAACTCAGAGTATGTTAAGTAGTATCACAGCTACAGTATCACCCTCTTGGCTCAGGGGTAAAGAATCCACCTGCAACTGCAGGAGATGAAGGTTTGATCCCTGGATCAGGAAGATCCCCTGGAGAAGGAAATGGCAACCCACTCCAGTATTCTTGCCTGAGAAATCCCATGGACAGAAGGGAGTCTGGTGGGCTACAGTCCATGGGATCGCAAAGAGTCAGACACAACCTAGTGACTAAACAACAACAAAAATCACAGCTATTACCTAAAACCTAAAAATGGAAATGAAGTCCTTTTGAGAAGAGTGACTTCATCTGTATAACACTGATTATACAGTACTGAGACCAACTGGTGAAAGTTTCTGGTGAAAAAGGTTTTACCTCAAGTTAAAAGAATTTCTAAGAGTTAGAGATGATCAAATATGAAACAAGATACATGAATAAGCAATTTGCGTGTTTTCCACAAATGAAGGATTCTAAGCATACATAGTTTGACTTTTTGGAGAGGAAGATATGACAGGTTTGGACAAGAAGCCGCTGGACTGTGAAGCTTTCCAAGAAAATCAGAGCAAGAAAATAGTGCATCATACAGCATTGAGAAGGAATCAAACAAACATAATTCTGAAAAGTTAAGGTTCTTTCTATGTCTAAATATACAAAACACGTGCCGAGAAATATGGGGTCAGTTTTGAATTGCCCACAGGGTATAAGAATGTGTGTCTTTATCTTTCATTTTGTTCTGTGGTAGAAGCATTTGCTGGAAGAAACATGACTTACAAGGTCAAATAGCTTTAGGGTCTTTACACTATCAAAAATTTTATTGTAGACAGAAGTCAGGCAGATGCAGCACAAATCTGAGTTTTCACATCTCCACTTCATATTAATATTTTCACATTTTTATTACTCATAGAAGGGCTTCCCTGGTGGCTCAGTCAGTAAAAAAAAAAAAATAATAATCTGCCTGCCAATGCAGGAGATATGGGTTCGATCCCTGGGTCAGGAAGATCCCCTGGAGAAGAAAATGGCAACCCACTCCAGTATCCTTGCCTGGGAAATCCCATGGAACAGAGGAGCCTGGCAGGCTACAGTTCATGGGGGTCACAAAAGAGTCGGACATGACTTAGCAACTAAACAGCAACAATATATTTGGTTGTGCCATGTTTTAGGTGTGACATGTGGGATCTAGTTCCCTGAGCAGGGATGAACCTGGACCCCCTCCAATGGGAGCAAGGGAGTCTCAGCCACTGGACCACCAGGGAAGTCCTTACTTTTTTATTCTTGAATTGTATGATCAAAAGAAGTTGAGTGATTTTCAGTTAATTATATATTTCAGCTAGTTTGAATAAATTTGGGTTTAAGGAAGGAAATAAAGAGAAAATAAACATATCAAATAAAAATCAAAGAGTTAAAGTTTAAAGGGATTCACAGGGTTGCTGTTTTCTGGGGTTTTTTTCCCCTAGCTCATCAATTACATAGATGAAAACTGAGGCCAAGTGATTTCCCTGGAGCCACATAATAGAGTCACAGACAGAACTAGAACCCCCCTCCCTCTTGAACATTCTCTTTTACATCTAGCAAAATCACAAAACATTTGAAAGACATCTTAAACTGTTCTAACCTCCTTTGTTCCTTCTCCTTCCACACAGAAATGGCCACAAGAAACCAGACCACCATCACTGAATTCACTCTTATCTCTTTTCCTGCTGTCCAGGGGCTTCAGACATTGCTTTCTGTCATTCTGTTAGTTTATACGCTCACCATAACAGGAAACATTGTCATCATTTCCTTAATATGGACCAATAATCGTCTCCAAACGCCAATGTACTTCTTCCTCAGTAATCTGTCATTTTTGGACATTTTATTCACAACTACTATTGCTCCAAAGTTGCTAACTTGCCTCTTAGAGGAGGAGAAAACCGTTATCTTTTGCAGGCTGCATCATCCAAACATACTTCTACTTCTTCCTGGGGACAGTGGAGTTCATCCTGCTGGTGGTGGTGTCCTTTGACCACTATGCGGCCATCTGTAACCCCCTGCGCTACACCATCATCATGAACAGCAGGGTGTGTCTCCTGCTGGTTCTGGGCTGCTGGGTGGGGGCCTTCCTGTCGGTGCTCTGCCCGGTTATTCTGCTGTCCAGGCTGCCCTTCTGCCAGAAGGAGATTAATCACTTCTTCTGTGACATCGCCCCTCTGCTGCAGGCGGCCTGCATAGACACTCGTCTCCTTGAGAGGATAAGTTTCCTCTTGTCTTCTCTCATCCTCCTGACCTCACTGGTGCTCACCACCGTGTCCTACACCTACATCATCTCTACCATCCTGCGCATCCCCTAGGCCCAAGGATGTCAGAAAGCCTTCTCCACCTGTGCATCTCACATCACTGTCGTCTCCATGGCCTACGGGAGCAACATCTTTGTGTATGTAAGACCCAATCAGAACCACTCCCTGGAATTTGACAAGATAGCCACTGTCCTCATTACCATAATGACTGCTCTTCTGAGCACCTTCATTTACAGCTTGAGGAACAAAAAGGTAAAGGAAGTCTTGAGAGAGTCAGTTAGCAGGATAGTTCTACCACATTCCAAAGGAACATGACACTCAGCAGTTTCAGGACATCTAAGACATGCTTCCTCTATATATCACTTTGCTCTGCATGAACAATGACACAGAATCATGACCAAAAAGTCTCGCAATCTATAGGCAGGATGAGAAATCATCACACATCACCAAGAGTCAAGCATTATGATCTTGCTATGGAAAAGCAGAAATAAATAAGTACTGTTTGGCTCCTTAGTCCTTGAAGTATTTTGCATAAATTAATATAGAAAGGCAGAAAGATTCCAGACTCTGAGTTCTAAGAGCTGATGTCTAGACATTTGTTCAGGCACTAATTTCAATGGGCTTCAGTAAGTTACTTCTTTAAGCCGCCACTCGCTCATCTGTAAAATGGAGGCAAGAACTGCTGCTCTGTTTATCTTACAGGGCACTTGTGGCTACAAAATGAGATTATTTTCATAAAAGTAACATTGTTTGCACATGGAGAGATTGTTGAGATAGAAAAGGAAGCTTTCATCAGCCCTGAGATGCTGGAAGTTCTGACCTTGTTGCCCAAGATAAGAAGCCCAAGGGGCTCAACAAATAAATGTAATCTTATGAATCGAAGCAGGTTGGTCCTAGAGAAGGGAGCCTCACATTGCCACTGTAAGGAGGATTATATGAATAATAACATTTAAGAAAAAAATCAATCCCTGACCAGAACTCATCTGATGTTCACAAATAGGTCTCAGTGTTACTGCAAACTGATACAATGCTTACATATCCTCATGCTTTTTACTTGTTGGACAAAAGTTGACAAAACATCCATTTCGCACAAGGTCACTGTGCAATAAAAATTACTAAGCATCCTCCTTTGTTGCCAAATGGAATGACTGCTACCTCTTTATCAATTACATCTTTTACATACCAATTACATCTCACTCTGTCTACCCTCATTACAGAAAAGATTTACTGAGCTACCAATCCTAGAATTGCCACATCTTTCTGATAACACCCAATCCAGAACAAGCCCCTACTTTCTTAGGTTCATTGTTTCACTGAGACATTCCACATTCTCTGAAGTGTGAGTTCTTTCTCATCGGCAGTGAATAATAAACCCAAATTTTTCAACTATAGATGTGTGCCTGGCAGTCCTTTTTTCATTTTTATTGGAGTAGAGTTGATTAGCAATGTGTTAGTTTCAGGTGTACAGCAAAATGACTTCCTTGTACATATACATATTGTTGTTGTTTAGTTGCTCAATTGTGTCCAATTCTTTGCAGCCTCACAGACTGTAGACCATCAGGATCCCTTGTCCATGGGATTTTCCCGGCAAGGATACTGGAGTGGGTTGACATGCCCTCCTCCAGGGGATCTACCAGAGCCAGGAATCAAACCCTCCTCTCCTGCATTGGCAGGACGATTCTTTACCACTGAGCCATGAGGGAAGTCACATATATACATATTCACTTTTTTTTAGATTCTTTTTCCATATAGGCCAATACAGAGTATTGGCTATAGGCCATTAAGGCACCATAATATGCATATTGTATTAGTTATGTCTTTGCATACCTCAATAAAAGGTATATAAAACTGGGTTTTGTTTATACATAAAATTAGTTTTATTCTCTCAGTTATCAATAATACCTATGTTATTAAATCCCTGGCTTAAAGAACCTATTTAGGTACTGTTCATGCAGAGCATGTAAACAGAAGTGAGCAAAGTCATTATCTGCTTATGAGTTTGATGCCAAAGGTCCATAAGAGCACCAGTTTCCAGAATGCTTTTAATCCATCTGGTAGGAAAAGATAATAGATCTAATAAGGAACTGCAGATAAATCTGTGTTATACTGAATACTGTCTCATCAGAAAAGCCCTATTTTGATTACTTCTTCCTCAAGTCCTATTTAGATTTTTATTTCTGCTTTGGAGCTGCCCACTTTTTAGATCCTATTATATTTTGCTTGCAGGTCCAAACTCTACACCCAAAGAGATCCATTGGAATTCATTCAGTTCAGTCAGTTCAGTTGCTCAGTCGTGTCTGATTCTCTGCGACCCCATGAATCGCAGCACACCAGGCCTCATTGTCCATCACCAACTCCCGGAGTTTACTCAAACTCATATCCATCGAGTCAGGTGATGCCATTACAAATCCAAATTTACTAAACGGCTCCCATTTACTAGATTTTCTCATGCAATTTTGTGATAATTGGAAAATATTAAGTTGTCTAAGGCCTTGCCAGTTATGAAATCAATGATTTTTCAATGTCTTTTCTATGTTTCCCTCCACATTTTCAACATTTCATCACTGTTCTAAGAGAGCTGTTAGACAATTACCCCAAATTTCTTAGACATCAGTTCTCTAAACACAAGCTTCTGTCCTGTACACTAAAAGCCTGAGTTGAAATTATTTTTGTTGCTGTTGTTGTTCAGTCGCTAAGTCATGTCCAACTCTTTGTGACCCCATGGGCTGCAGCACACCAGGCTTCCCTGTCCTTCACCATCTCCCAGAGCTTGCTCAAACTCATGTCCATTGAGTCAGTGACACCATCCAACATCGCATCCTCTGTCGACCCCTTCTCCTCCTGCCCTCAGTCTTCCCCAGCATCAGGGTCTTTTCCAATGAGTCAGCTCTTCACATCAGGTGGCCAAAATATTGGAGCTTCAGCTTCAACATCAGTCCTTCCAATGAATATGCAGGGTTGATTTCCTTTAGGATGGACTGGTTGGATCTCCTTGCAGTCCAAGGGACTCTCAAGAGTCTTCTCCAACACCACAGTTCAAAAGCATCAATTCTTTGGCTCTCAGCCTTCTTTATGGTCCAACTCTCACATCCATATGTGACTGCTGAAAAAACCATAGCTTTGACTAGATGGACCTTTGTCAGCTAAGTAATGCCTCTGCTTTGTAATACACTGTCTAGCTCTGTCATAGCTTTTCTTCCAAGGAGCTAATATCTTTTAATTTGGGGGCTGCAGACACCATCCACAATGATTTTGGAGCCCAAGTAAATAAAATACTGCCACTGTTTCCACTTTTTCCCCGTCTATTTGACATAAAGTGATAGGACCAGATGTCATGATCTTTGCTTTTTGAATGTTGAGTTTTAAGCCAGCTATTCACTCTCCTCTTTCACCCTCATCAAGAGGCTCTTTATTTATGGTACAGGTATTTGTTTGTTTATTTTTTCCTATTTATGGTTTTGACATCCTGGTGATAATTGGATTCATGTAACAGTATCTAATTTCACTCAAGCATTTTAAAATGTCCAGGATGGTCTTCCTTACTTTAAGAAGACTTACATCCCATTTAGCTTATACAATGGAAGCCTAGAGGAGGGGCTATGTTCAAATGAAAAGAGGAAGGTGCTTATACTTTCACTAGAGAAAGCCTATGAGTAAATATGAAACTAAATATTTAGAATATGAAGTTTCAAAACTCTTTAATTCATTCATAGTTATCTCACACATGAAAATTTCTTAAAGGCTGAAATAAAATATTCCAAATAATCAATACTGATTAATTTGAGTGATGCTTTAGGTGATTTTTTTAAAACACTCTACTGTTCTACATTTTCTATGCCTGGAATGCATATGTTTTAATTTTAAAATACTGGAATGGAAATTTTTCTGTAGAGGCTAAGGTTGTCTCTATACTAATGCACTGGAACCCAAGAAGTGAATCCCATATTTGGTATTTGGTATATAAATACAAAATTATTTTATTCAATCTGTTAAACTCAGGTCATGTTATTAAAGTTGATGTCGATTGTAAAAGTAGGAACAAAAACATCTACAACTTTCTTTTAAAATTCCAATTATTTTCTGCCTTATTATTATAGTTAAACACGCTAAGGAATTCATTTTTTTCCCTTAAGTTTGAAAATTAACCCTGAGGGAAATGTATTAAAACAAACCAAACTAATTGCAACATTTACTATTTTCAGACTATCTCCAACTGAAGTTAGCAATGAAGTTCTGAAATGACCATAGTAACTAGAAGTGAAGCTTACTCAGTTGTGTCCAACCCTTTGCGACCCCATGGACTGTAATTCTCCAGGCCAGAATACTGGAGTAGGCAGCTGTTCCCTTCTCCAGGGATCATCCCAACCCAGATATCAAACTCAGGTGTCCCACATTGCAGGCAGATTCTTTACCAGCTAAGCCACCAGGGAAGCCCAAGAATACTGGAGTGGGTAACCTATCCCTTCTCCAGCAGATCTTCCCGGCCCAAGAATCAAACCAGGTCATCCTGCATTGCAGGCAGATTCTCTACCAGCTGAGCTACTAAAGAATACAGTAATTAATCAAGGACTCTAGACCCAATATCCAATATTAATAAATCATAGCTACAAAGTAGAATTGAAATTAATTTAAAAGTCAAACCAATCCATCAACAAAGAATGATTATCATGATATGCAGAGTTCTACTTCAAGTGGCAATTCTTTAAACTTTTGAAAGTATGGCATTTTTTGTGACTATTTATGAAGCACAATCTGACAATCTGATACACTGGAGTGTGATGTGCAAAGCAGCACACCAAGAGAGAATCTAAAGGGACTTCCCTGGTGGTTCGGTGGTTAAGAATCCACCTGCCAATGCAGGGGACATGAGTTCGATCCCTTGTCTGGGCAGATGGAGTAAATAAGCCCATGCGCCACAACTACTGAGCCCATTCACCCTAGAGCACATGGTCTGCAACAAGAGAAGCCACTGCACCCAGACGTCTGGCACACAGCAACTAGAAAGCAGCCCCTGCTGGCTGCAACTAGACGAAGTCCAAGCACTGCAGTGAGGACCCGGCACAGCCAAAAATAAATGAAAGAATACTCCTGAAGATAGCCTCTGGCGACTTTATGGTCCAAATTACCTCTATGTGAGTCACAGAACTTTACAAAGATTCAGTCTAGCTAGGTGTGCCCTGCAGAAATCACTAATATCATCTGAGAATCAGAGGGTACAGTGCCTTGACAAGGATATGGAAAAAAGGGAAGCTTTGTGCACTGGTGGCGGGATTGTAAATGGATACATGCACTATAGAGAACAATGTGAAGTTTCCCAAAAAATAATTAAAAACAGAACAATGGTAAGATTCAGCAATTCCACTCCTGGGTATATATCCTATGGAAATGAAATCAGCATCTCAAAGAGATATCTGGGCTCCCATATCCATGGTATCAATATTCAAAATAGTAAAGATACGGAAACAGCTAAGAGTCTATTGATGACTGAACAGTTAAAGAAGATGAAACATGTGTTTGCAATGGTGTATTATTTATTCACCCTTAGAAAAGAAAATCCTGACATTTGCCACAACATAGATGAAACTAGAGGACGCGCTAAGTGAAATTTGCCAGAAAGGGAAAAATAAAAAAACTGCATGATCTCACTTCTACATAGAATTTTTAAAATCTAGCTCACAGAAACAGAAAGTAGAATGGTGGTGAACAGGACCTGAGGGAAAAAGGGAGATGGAGAGATGCTGGTCAAAGGCTAGAAATGTTCAGTTACAAGACAAATAAGCTCCAATTATCTAATGTACAGCATGGTGACTATAGTTAATAACACTGTATTGCATGCTTGAAATTTACTAAGAAGAGAGGTCTTAATCACTCTCACAAAAAAAAAAAAAAAAACTATAACTATGTAAGGTGAAGGAGGTATCTTCCCAGGTGGCACTAGTGGTAAAGAACCCACAAGAGGTAAACAACGCAGGAGATTTAAGAGACATGGGTTCAATCCCTGGGTCAGAAGATCCCCTGGAAGGAGGGCATGGCAATCCATTCCAGTATTCTTGCCTGGAGAATCCCATGGACAGAGGAGCCTGGTGGGCTACAGTCCATAGGGTCTCACAGAGTCAGACACGACTGAAGCAATAAAGTATGCACGCAAGGTGAACGATGTGTTAATACTTAACCTCTTTGATGGTCTTTTCACAAATACACCTATGTCATATCATCACATAGCACACTTTAGATACAATTTTGTCAAGTATTCCTCAATAAATCTAAAAAATAAAAAAGTAAAAATTAATTAGATGATTCCACTATACATGATCTAATGGCTAAAAATAAAAATTGACAACACCAAGTATTAGCAAGGGTGTGGAACTATGGTACTCACACACATGGCTAGTAGAAAGGAAAACAATACATCAACTCTGGAAAACACTGTCAGCATCTGGTAGAGTTAAACATATGCTTATCAAACAATAGAGTAATTTCTACTTCTAGGAACATGTCCAAGAGAAATGAAAACAAATATTGACCAAAAGCATGAACTCAAATGTTCAGAGAAGCTTAATCTGTAATAACTAAAAATTGAAGACAACTCAGGTGTCTATCATGTGGTGAATATATAAGCAAACTCTCATATAGCTACACAATCTATAGAGTAGATAATCTTCATACTACAAAGGAAGAAACTACTCATGCCTGAAACACTCAAGGTAATTTCAAAGTATCAGATTAAGTGGAAAAAATCAAAGCTATATGTTGTAATATAGAATTTATGCATTAGCCTAGAAATTCAAACTTACACAGACAGAAAGAGAATCCATGGTTATCAGGGGATAAGGAGGGAAGAGGACAGCAATTTACTTCAAAAAGACACAAATGTTTAAGGTAATGTTAAATATCTCACACCATTGATCTACTGGTGGTGGTGGCTACATGAATGCATACTTTGTCAAAACTCAAAAGGTTATATGTTTAAATTATCTCTTGTCTGTAAATAATATCTCAATAAAATATTTTCCCCAATGGATGTTGTTTTTTATTGAAGTATAGTTGATCCACAGGTTTTTTAAAATATGTACATAGACATATATCTATGTAAATAGTTTCAGTTTGAAAAACAGTTGATTTTAATATATGACGAATGTGGTTTTTTTTAATTTAAATTATCCAAATTTTTAGTTTCCAGAGGCTTTAAGCAGAGCTATAAGTTTTTCTTTAAATAAATAAATAAACACTCAGGAGAGTCTCCCAGGTGACCTTAACTTTCTGTGACTAGTTACTTCACTTCTAACATCCTGGGATTGCACTACTTATAATTAAAGTTTTTTATGCCAGAATCCCAAGAGCCATTCTAAAGCAAACTTTCAAAAGTGAATTAAAGAATCATTAAATATCACATTCATCCAGTCGTAACCACCTTAATATGTACAAGGTAGTATTACTTCCAGGAGAAAGTAAATTAAGTATATATATATATATCTCTAAAATCAAGTTACAACATGGGTGATGAATGAACAGAAGTGACAAAAATAAAAGATGAAACTTCAGAGAGATAGTTCAGTCAGTACATATATGAAATTTTCTAACAATCAGGACTAATAAAGTAGAATGAGATCCTTTAAGAAACAGTGAGTTTCACATGATTAGACAACAGAGACAGTACAGAATAGTTTAGCACCTGACTATCTCATATGCCTTTTAGTTCTCGTCTAATCTGATAGTCTATGATTCTGAATAGCTCCAAGTTTCTGAATGGATGCACAGAAGACATAGAAATTATCAGAACAAACATAAACTTACATATCTATAACTGAAAAAAAAAGATCTGAAACTTGGAAAGATTTCAGTCACAAAGTCTTTCAGTCTTCTTGCCAGAGATCTAAACTAGAAGTCTGAGGACCTGCTCTTAATTCATTGGGTTTGATTACTTGAGTCATAACCAAACTCACCATTCTGGCTTTTTTGTTGTTGCTGGTTTTTTTGTTTTTATTTTTGGAAATGTATGATCCAAAATACATACTACTTAAAACCTAGAGAAACATTCTAAGATTAAGATTCACTGAATTTATAAAATATTAGATTAAATGATAATATAACACTTGGAATTAATCTTAGTGTAAGTCGAGACATTTTTTTCTGCAGGGATAAGAAAAAGAATTAGGAAAAGTAATCAGAGCTTATAAAAAGGACAGGTTATGTTTTATTGGTTTGTTTCTGCTTTTCATTCAAGTGAAGAAGATGAAATACTTCAGCAAAAACTGAGAAACTGTTTGATGTGGTTTTGTAAGAGGGGATGTGCTATCATATGTGGAAGAGTCTCAGACTAAAACTGAGAGTTATATGGAATTCAAATAGAAGCAGTAAGAGAATTTAAAGAAAATGGATAGAAAGCAGTAGGAATAGCCAAAGTTCATGGTTTTTAACATATTTGAGTGAAGAAAATCCCAACTGTTCTACAATCAATATGATGTAAGTATGTCTATTGCCCAGTCATCTATGCATGCTCTGTAATTTCAGTCGTGTCGGACTCATTGCAACCTCCTGGAATGTAGCCCATAAGGCTCGTCTGTCCTTAGATTTCCCAGGCAAGAATACAGAAGTGAGTTGCCATTTCCTCCTCCAGGGGATCTTCCCGACCCACAGATCGAACCCGTATCTCTGGCATCTCCTTCATTGGCAGGTGGATTCGTTTACCACTGAGCCACTATAAAGTACCCAGCACTGGTTTATATTTGGCTTGCTTTAACTTAAAACTAAAGGATTAGCCACTAAATTATACACCAAAGGAGTCGGTCAACTGTATTTTATAGACATGATATAAATGCTCAGCAAAGCTGAACAGTATCCAAAGATTAAGTTAAGGGCTTCAAACACCATCTATCTGCATCCACTTTTTCCACTACTGTTAATAACCTGATCGTCAAGCGGCTGAGAAGAATATAAGGTATAAGGGTCCTCTCTGAGAGAACCTACAAAAATCAGTTGGAAAATGTGAGGTGAAAGTTACTCTACTGGATGCTGCCATAGATCTAGAATTGCAAAGAATAAAAAGATACACATTGATCATTTTCAAGAAAATGTGTTTCAAAATATATAAAATGTTTTGCAATGAAATATGTATAACTGACCTCCTTGTCCTATAACAGTGTAGACATAAAACTTTCTATCCTTGTAGAAAAAATAAAGAAAAATTATACACCTTTGATGGAGAACTCAACTACTATTATATCAAAAAAACTTGGGTACCATCAGATAATATCAATAACAAAAGTGAGGACAGCTGTTACAGATTCCGTTTTATTTGACTGTCCTGGTTAGTTTTGATTTTTCTGCTCTTTGATGTAGACAACATCTGAAAATTTGAAATAACTTTGAGAAAAGTTAACTCAACTTTTATTAACATTCTCTCCATTTTCCAAACTGACTGAAATCTCAGTGAAGTAGATTTCTCTTCATAGACACAGAACTTAGCTAAGAAAATAGAAGTTTAGGAAGAGTGAAATAGAAAAGGGAAGGACTGTTGTATAAAAAAAAAAAAACAAAATCATAAAGACTAGGGTTGTATGAAACCATGAAGACAACTTAATACAAAGAAAAAATTTTAATGCGAGAATACTGAGCTTAGAAGAAGTCATGTAATTTATCTAAGATGCTACACTTATAAGGGTAAGAGGCAGAATGAAAATAAATCACTCAACTCTATTCAAATGTTTTTCTATTGCATTTTATGAATGATATTTCATGCGTGCTAAGTCACTTCAGTCATGTCTGACTCTTTGCGACCCCATGGACTGTAGCCTGCCAGGCTCCTCTGTTCATGGGATTCTCCAGGCAAGAATACCAGAGTGGGTTGCCATGCCCTTCTCCAGGGGATCTTCCCAACCACGCCTCCTGTGGCTCCTACACCACTGGGCCACCAGGGAAGTCTTATCAATGATATTGACAGTGGAAAGTTTAAGTTGAATTTGATCTTTTTATTTTATTATTTTCTCAGAGACATGCTGCCCACCTTGCACTGCGCTCAATGGATGTGCAGAATCAGACCGCAGTGACTGAATTTATCCTGACCGCCTTCCCTGCTCACCAGAAACTTCAGATTTTCCTCTTCATGGTCCTCTTGTTTACTTACTTGCTCACTCTAACTGGAAATGGTGTCATCATTTCCCTAATATGGGCTGATTATCGCCTCCAAACCCCAATGTACTTCTTCCTCAGTAACTTAGCCTTTTTGGACATTTTATATACTACATCAGTTACCCCCAAACTGTTATCCTGTCTCCTAGAAAACAGGAAAATCATATCTTTTGCAGGCTGCATCAGCCAAACATACTTCTTCTTCTTCCTAGGGACAGTGGAGTTCATCCTGCTGGTGGTGATGTCCTTTGACCGCTATGTGGCCATCTGTAACCCCCTGCGCTACACCGTCATCATGAACAGCAGGGTGTGTCTCCTGCTGGTTCTGGGCTGCTGGGTGGGGGCCTTCCTGTCGGTGCTCTGCCCAACTATTGTGGTGTCCAGGCTGCCCTTCTGCCAGAAGGAGATTAATCACTTCTTCTGTGACATCGCCCCTCTGCTGCAGGCGGCCTGCATAGACACTCATTTTATTGAGATGATAAACTTCCTCTTGTCTTCTCTCATCCTCCTGACCTCGCTGGTGATCACCACCGTGTCCTACACCTACATCATCTCTACCATCCTGCGCATCCCCTCGGCCCAAGGGCGTCAGAAAGCCTTCTCCACCTGCGCTTCTCACATCACTGTCGTGTCTATTGCCTACGGGAGCAACATCTTCATGTATGTGAGACCCAGCCAGAGTCATTCCCTGGAATTTGACAAAGTGACTGCTGTCCTCACCACAATGATGATCCCTCTTCTGAACCCCTTTATTTATAGTCTAAGGAATGAAAAGGTAAAGGAAGTTTTGACAGATGCAGTCAACAAAATTATATCCTTATTGCCCAGGAAACTTGAAACATAATTCCACATGAATCCTTGAAAGTTTGTTTGCTAAGAATGGCATTTTCACGTCTTGGACACAATGTGGAGTAAAGCATGCTTGAAGACCATAAAATTGAAGATGTGTGCAAAGAGATGGAAGAACTATGTGCCACACCAGGTGCAAAGTATTATGGTCAGAGCCCAGAGGAGGCAGTTCAGCCACAGAGGAAATAACATGCTCTGAACTCTATTATTGGACCTTCTCACACACAGAAATTCATGGATTAATGAAAAACACTGAAGTCAGAAATTTTAAGCCCTCTCTATCACTTTTTTATCAGGTGACACTTAGCCTATCTGAACCT
The DNA here is from genome assembly GCF_023699985.2 of Odocoileus virginianus. NCBI lineage: Eukaryota > Metazoa > Chordata > Mammalia > Artiodactyla > Cervidae > Odocoileus > Odocoileus virginianus. The sequence goes on from NW_027224281.1 coordinate 1,111,976, forward strand.
AACATGTTATCTGTAAAGTGAGGAATATAGTCTGTGGTTCTTTTTCTTTCTGTTAATGTAGGCTCAACCACGATGGTCTAAGAAATGAAACCACATGTAATTAAAAGTAAGTACTTTTTATGGGTCTTTGCAGACTATTCAGGATGACAAGCTCCAACCCTGACAGCCAGATAATGTAGATAATAATAACAATAACAACAAAAAGCTAAGGAAAGGAATAACATATTCCAATGTTTGTACAGTATACTCCAATATGTACATATATATCTCATTTAGTCCTTTTAACCTTGAGAATGTGATATTATCCCCATTTTACAGCTGAGAAAACTCAGACTCATTGAGATTAAGCATCTTACATCACTAGTTTTGAATATATATATATATGCAGATATATGTGAACTCTAGCCTACTCAAGCACATCACTGTATCATGAAGTGTGGAATGGGAAGAAACTTCAGGGAAAAAGAATTAACATGAAAAGTTTCCATGTTTCCTGAGATAAGAGCATTCCCCACCAGTTCTAATTATCGAGAAAACCTGCAGACCAAGGAGTATCAGATGAGTGAGAACAGATTGTGAGAGGCAATGTGTTGGAAGGAAAAACCAATTATTCAGAGGCAGTAACTGACAATGAGTCCAGACTGATTGTCTGTGGCAACTGCCCAAAGTGGTCATCATCTACAGAAGAACATGTGTCCTAGGATGCATTTGGTTGGGGAAAATAAAAGCAGAAAAGTAATCAAGCCAGCTTAAGTAATATTGGTATTTATTACAGTAATAATCAAGAATACCACATAAAACCTCAGAAGGTAAGAAACAGCAAGACCTGCTAAGGACAAATATTAGTAGCTAGAACTCCTTAAAAATCCAAGGCAGACACCCTCTTCCCTCTGAATCTCTGACCTCGCTCTAGCTTTCTAGAGCAGGCTGAACGATGGCCCTGAAAGATATCCAGACCTAATCACTGATCCTGTGAATCTAAGTAACATATAAAATTTATATGGCAAAGGGATTCTGCAGGAGGGATTCAAATTAAAGATCTTGAGATAGGGTGATGATCTTGAATTACACAGGTGGATACTAACTGTCATCACAAGTGTCATTATATGAGACCACACAAAGGAGGTAATGTGATCATAGAAGCAGAGATTTGAAGTTGCTGTGCTGCTGGCTTTGAAGATGGAGGAAGGAGCCACAGGCCAAGGAATGCACATCTCAAAGCTGAAAAAGCAAAGCAAAGGATTCTTTCTCCCCATAGAGCCCTTGGAATGGCCCAGCCAACACCCAGGTTTAGGCCCAGTGAAACTGACTTTGGATTTCTGTCTCCAGAGATGTAACGGAACACATTAGTGTTTTTGAAGCCACCATGTAGTAATTGGCTATAGCATCACAGCAAACTAGTACATACCAGTTTCATGTTTCTCTCTCTGCAGACTATTTATTTCCATTTCTCTGTGCATATGGAAGATAATGGCTGCTTCACTCATTTGCAAATATATATTTCAGGGAATTCCCTGGTAGTTCAGTGGTTAGGACTCCATAATTCCACTGCAGTGGGCACAGGTTTGATTCATGGTCAGGGAACTAAGATCCCACATGCTATATGGCATGGTCAAAAAAAAAATCCATCATAGGTATATTCAATATATATGCATGTATACTGAATACATTTAAATATATTGAGATATATATACAATTTACATGGATTTTTTTTCTTTTACTGTGCTGCACAACTTGCAGGATCTTAGTTTCTGGACCGGGGATTGAACCTGGGCCCACAACAATGAAAGTGCCGAATCTTAAGCACTGGACCACTAAGGAATTCTCTATTTTATTTTAGGATATGTATTTTATTTTTTTTTTACTTTGACAATAGGAAACTTTATTAGATGCTAAGGAAGCTTTAAAACAAAAATGTTAGTTGCCTGAAGACAGACTTTGAATACATTTTTTTTTACCTTCTTTTTTTTTTTTCTTTTTTTTTTCATTTATTTTTATTAGTTGGAGGCTAATTACTTTACAACATTGCAGTGGTTTTTGTCATACATTGAAATGAATTAGCCATGTATTTACATGTATTCCCCATCCCGGTCCCCCCTCCCACCTCCCTCTCCACCCGATCCCTCTGTGTCTTCCCAGTGCACCAGGCCCGAGCACTTGTCTCATGCATCCAACCTGGGCTGGTGATCTGTTTCACCCTAGATAATATACATGTTTCAATGCTGTTCTCTTGAAACATCCACCCTCGCCTTCTCCCACAGAGTCCACAAGTCTGTTCTATACATCTGAGTCTCTTTTTCTGTTTTGCATATAGGGTTATTGTTACCATCTTTCTAAATTCCATATATATGTGTTAGTATACTGTAATGGTCTTTATCTTTCTGGCTTACTTCACTCTGTATAATGGGCTCCAGTTTCATCCATCTCATTAGAACTGATTCAAATGAATTCTTTTTAATGGTTGAGTAATATTCCATGGTGTATATGTACCACAGCTTCCTTATCCATTCATCTGCTGATGGGCATCTAGGTTGCTTCCATGTCCTGGCTATTATAAACAGTGCTGTGATGAACATTGGGGTGCACGTGTCTCTTTCAGATCTGGTTTCCTCGGTGTGTATGCCCAGAAGAGGGATTGCTGGGTCATATGGCAGTTCTATTTCCAGCTTTTTAAGAAATCTCCACACTGTTTTCCATAGTGGCTGTACTAGTTTGCATTCCCACCAACAGTGTAAGAGGGTTCCCTTTTCTCCACACCCTCTCCAGCATTTATTGCTTGTAGACTTTTGGATAGCAGCCATCCTGACTGGCGTATAATGGTACCTCATTGTGGTTTTGATTTGCATTTCTCTGATAATGAGTGATGTTGAGCATCTTTCCACATGTTTGTTAGCCATCTGTATGGAGAAATGGAGAAATGTCCGTTTAGTTCTTTGGCCCATTTTTTGATCGGGTCATTTATTTTTCTGGAGTTGAGCTGGAGGAGTTGCTTGTATATTTTTGAGATTAATCCTTTGTCTGTTGCTTCGTTTGCTATTATTTTCTCCCAATCTGAGGGCTGTCTTTTCACCTTGCTTATAGTTTCCCTTGTTGTGCAAAAACTTTTAAGTTTCACTAGGTCCCATTTGTTTATTTTTGCTTTTGTTTCTAATATTCTGGGATGTGGGTCATAGAGGATCCTGCTGTGATTTATGTCAGAGAGTGTTTTGCCTATGTTCTCCTCTAAGAGTTTTATAGTTTCTGGTCTTATATTTAGATCTTTAATCCATTTTGAGTTTATTTTTGTGTATGGTGTTAGAAAGTGTTCTAGTTTCATTCTTTTACAGGTGGTTGACCAGTTTTCCCAGCACCACTTGTTAAAGAGGTTGTCTTTTTTCCATTGTATATCCTTGCCTCCTTTGTCGAAGATAAGGTGACCATAGGTTCGTGGATTTATCTCTGGGCTTTCTATTCTGTTCCATTGATCTATATTTCTGTCTTTGTGCCAGTACCATACTGTCTTGATGACTGTGGCTTTGTAGTATAGTCTGAAGTCAGGCATAGGATATGTATTTTAAATTACCTGTAATCTAAATCCAAATTCCTTGAAAGGTTCACTGAAGTGAATGGTCTGATTGGTCTCACTGAAGTGAGATGATGTCTTTCCCAATTCTCCTTTTGTAAGAGGAAGGGGTTGACAAAAGGTAAATTGCCCTCTGTCCACACAGCCCCTGAGCAGGTACAATGGGGACAAGCATCTAAAAAGGGAGCTTGGGAACAGGGAGAAAACAAGAGGCATCTCAAAGATCAAATTAGGTCACTACCAGTTTGGTCGTGGGTCATCTAGCTTCATAGACAAAGATGAAGACTTTTAGAATTGGCAGGAAACCCTCATGGGAGAGCAAGCAGAGGAAGTGCTATCTTCAGAATGGATTCAAATACTATATTATAAAATAACATAGGCCATCAAAAAATAAAGCAGTGAACAGATGTTTAAAGATCAAAAGAAAGTAATACAGTATCACCAGGAATGAAGCATTCATATAATTTTCTGCTCTGTACTCATAATCAGCCATTCATTAAGAAGAATTTTGAAAGTTACTTAGTGTCCAAATACTTCCATAACAAAATTAGCAGTTCAAAAGAATACAAATTTATTATCTTATAGTTCCGTCAGAAGCCCAACACAAGTCATTACCAAGGCTATCATCCCAGAATTGTACACCTGGTCCCTCCCTCAAGTGGAAACCAACTCTTCTTATCTAAATTTCAGGAGGAAGCTGCAAAGAGGAAAACACTGGTTAGAACTAACTAGGCCCAAGCTGGCGGAAGTTTTGATCTTGAGCCTCATCATATGGTCATTATAATTCATTAGCATGCTAATGACAATCCCACCAACACAATGACAGTTAACAATTACTAAGACAACAACCCAAAAAGCCCAAGCAAGGACCAACAATCAACAAAGTGAAAGGCAATCTATGCAACAGGAGAAATATTTATGAACCATGTATCTTGATAAGATGTTAACATCCAAAACTCATGAGGAACTAACATATTACAGTACCAAATATATATATATAGTTATATTATTTATTTAGCAAATAATACATATATAAATAATATTTATTTAGCAAATATACATATATTTGCTATTGCAATGTATAAATTCCTCATGTGTTTTGGATATTAACATCTTACCAAGATACACAGTTCATAAACAATATAAGATTGCACTTATATAATATTCTAGAAAATTCAAATTATGCTGACAGAAGACATCAGTGGTTGTCAGGTGCTGAGGTATGGAGGGAAAAGCATTTACTTGCAAAAGGTCATGAAAAATGTTTAAGGTAATGTTAAACCAATGTACTGGTAATGGTGGCTACGTAACTATGTACATTTGTCAAAGTTCAACAAATTATATACTTAAACATGTTTACTGTCTATAAATCTTATCTCAATAAATTTTTTAAATATGTACATACACCTTCATCTATATAAGTAATCTCATTTTGACAAGCATCTTAAAACTTATTAAACACATTATAAATATTGTTTAAGTTTTCCAAGTATCTAGTTCACTGAAACTTTAAATCAGATGTCTAAGTTTTTCTTTAGATAAATAAAATAAGCACCCAAGACAGTCTCTCAGGAGACTTTAACTTTCTGTCATTAGTAACTTCAGTTCTAATATCCCAAGATTGCAATAATAATAATTAACCTTTTTTAATGCCAAAATCCCAAGAGCCATTCTAAACCAAACCTCTAATGGTAAATTTTTAAAAATCTTTAAATATCACAGTTCTTCTAGTTGTAATCACTTTACAAATCACAAGATAACATCATTTCCTAAAGAAAGCAAATAAGGTGGATATGTCTAAAATCAAGTCACAATATGCCAGCTGAATGAACAGGAGTGACTAAACAAAGTGATGAAAATTTAGAAAGGTAGTTCAGTGAATGCCAATATAAGTTTTTTCTAACAACCAAAACCAGTAAAGCAGAATGAGATGCCTCAGGAAATAGCTTCATATCACTAGACGACAGAGGCAATGCGGGATGTTTTAGCACCAGACTATCTCATATGTCCTTTAGTTCTCTTCTAACCTGACAGTCTGTGGTTTTGAATAGTTCCAAGTTTCTGAATAGATCCACAGAAGATACAGAAATTAACCGAATTGTCAGGTTATTACCTTTCTATATTGAAAAAACAAGATCTGAAATTTGGGAGATTTGAGAAGAAAATCTTTCAGTCTTTTTGTCAAAGGCATAAACCAGAAGTCAGAAGACCTGCTCTTAATTCACTGGGTCTAGCTTTCTGAGTCATCATCAAAGTTATCGTTCTGCCATTTTGGCAAAAATGTGATACCGAATATGTGTATTAAAAAAGGATTAAGTGATAACATAATGCTTGGACTTAGTACAAGTCAAAGCTTAGACTTTTCTGTAAGAATAAAAGAAAACTGGAGAAAGTAATAGGAGCTTATTAAAGGACACTTTTTCATTCAAATGAAGCAGATGGTGTACTTTAGCAAAAACTGAATAACCATTGGTATGTTTTTGAGAAAAGGGATGTGTATTATATGGGGAAGAGTTTCAGAGTAAGACAGAGAGATTTATATGGAATTCAAAATCAAAGCAGTAAAAAAAATATAAGAAATAATGGATGGAAGGCATACGAAGAAAGACAAAATTTTTGATAATTGAATGAAGAAAATACCACAAGTTCTACATTCAGGAAGATGTAAGTATATTTTATTATGCATTTACCCATATTTATATTTTAAGCATCTAGGTCTTAGTAAATTTGTTTATATGTATATTTTATGAGTTAAAGTCCAATTACTGCTTTGCCAAAAAAATTACTTATGACAGAAGTCAAAGGTGATAGCTCTCCCATAATTATGTAAATTCATGTGTTTAATGTCCTTCAGCTACAATTAAACTTTTTCATATTTTCCTGATAGCATCACAGATTCCCCATCCCCCCCACCCACATCTTAGTCCTTTTCTGTTATCTGTTGAACACAAAGTATGTATAAATCACTGCGATATCTCCTGTGTCAGGGCTATCAATCTGCCATTAGGACTGTAACTCATTATAGAGAGGAGGAAAATAAGACTCAGGTTGCTTATGAAAGAATCTTATGAAAGATCTCAAAGCTCTCCAAGGTCAAATAAAAAATATAACACAGGTTCTCCAATTTTGATACCTATGAGGCTCTTTTCATCATTTCACAAATTCCTGACTGAATTGGATTCTTGAAATGTGTGATTTTATGCAGTTTTGCAACGATCCACAGAAATGGTAATGAGAAAAATGGTCCCCAAAAGAAAATCCTCATTTGGCAAGGTTGTAACTAAATTGTTATACACAGGCTGTCTTGGTCCAGAACCTTTCCTCCTGGACATGATGGAATCCTGAGGGCAGAGAGATCATCAAGACAAAGCTAACACAAACCCAGGTTTTCTTCACTATCGTGAACTTGAGAGACTCCAAAAATGAGAGCAATGCTATATCTTTAGTTTTTCCCATAGAAGTTTATTTGACCAAACTACAAAAGAATATAAAGATCCCAATACCGTTTTTCCATAGTTATGTAATCCTATGGCAATCATGGCAAATATCAACTCTGTGTTTGAACATCTCATATTTTTATTGTTGAAAAATGGCATAGTGCTTTAAAGATACCAAGTTATTCACATTTTACAATGAGAGGGAATTCAAGCTCATATCAGGGTCATCAAAGACTATATAGGCAAATGGAAAACATTATGGCAGTGGGGAAATAGACAAATGGAAGAAACAGTAGAATAGATGAGAGGCAACTTCCTGAGAACCCACAGTATTCTGTTATGATATTTATCAATATCCAGTGTTGTTGGTGATGAAGATGGTGACCTAGAAATGAAAGATACTATCAAAGCACATCTACTTCTCTACAGAGTGTGCTCAATTCTACTACTGTACTAAACCTCAATAACATTAACACTGGTTCACCCAGAAACTATTTTTCACTTAAATAGTTTGGAAGTTTATTATCTGGGTGCAGAAGCAGTAGGGGAGGAGTGAATATTAGAATATTTTGTGGTAGAAAGAGTTCCTTCTGGTACCAAGACCCTGTGTCAATGGGTGAGACCCTTTGAAGGCTTCTGATAGCCTAAAAGAAGGTGAAAAAAACTGCCTTATAACAATTTGGAAGGTTATTTGAAGAAATGGAATAATGGACTTTGCAGCTGTAAACTACTCTCTTTATCCTAGGCTGTTGTTACCTTCTTGTGATGCCCCCTACCTCTAAACCCTGAAAGATCAGATCTATCAGACTCATTGGCCATTGGCATTTGGGTCCCTTCCCCACATCTGGCATTAATATGGCAGCAATCAGTTTTCTAGAACTACATGGATCCTACACTTACAACTAGAGGAAAGGTGACACATGTCAGGAAGGTACAGATTATGGTAAAATCTGGATTTGATACATGAAAATGCAGACTCCTGAGTTTAATCTCGAACAGCTGCACCCTCATGCTTAAGCAGGGAGCTCCACCATGCCATTTTTTTTTATTTAATAAATAAATGAATGGGGCTTGTACCCAAAGAATAGGGGCTTAAATAGAGACTGTGACTGCCTTTATGGAAAGCAAAAGATAATATCTAGACTGAAAGGAAAATGTAGATGATCGATACTCTTTTTTATAGATGTGGAAATTGGAGCCCAGGATTTAAGAGAAAGTAAATGAGCTCTCCTGTTAGTTCAACGGCAAGTCAAGCTGTTCAAATCCTATTACATTCAAAAATTATTCTGAGATGAACAGAAACAAGTATGCATTTGTAAAGGAGTTTATTCACCGACCTAGAAAAGTTAAAAATTCTAAGAAACCAATATTTCCTGGCTAGAACAGAGAAGGTGAAGACAAAACACTTTTTATTAAAATAAGAAGGATACATTGATGTGTGGGATAAACGAGAGCTGAATAGAAATAAAGAGGTTCCTACAGGACCACAGAAGTCACAGCCAACCTTTCAAATGGAAATTTGTTCACCAGGAAAAAAAAAAAAAAAAAAAGCTGTCTTTAAGTCAAAAGGCAGTTACTAGAAGTTATTTACCCCAGGTAGAGTCCAAGGAAACTGACCTCCTTTAAAGAGGAAACAGATGGGCTCCAAACCCAGAAAGAATCCAGTGCAGGGTTCATGAGTATCTTGTTTTAACTTGATACTTAAGGAATAGTCACAAAATAATACAACAAATGACAGTAGGCAACTGTGTTCTATACAGTAGATATTCAACAAAGTTGAGCAGTATCCAGAGATAAAAGTGAGTGATTCAAATTATCTGTATCCGTATTTGAACTACTATTAATATCAAACATGATCTTCAAATGGCTGAAAAGAGTATAAGAGATGAGGGAGAGAACCTATAAGAATCAATTGGAGGCAAGGGGGCATCCCTGGTAGCTCAGTGGTAAAGAATCCACTTGCCAATGCAGGAGACACGGGTTCGATCCTGACGGGGATTGAACTGCAGATCAACGCAGATCTCGCCGCAGAGCAATGAGCCCCTGCACCACAATTGCTGAAGCCCACACACCCCAGAGCCCGTGCTCCACAACAAGAGAAGTCGCCACACACCACCCTAGAGAACAGCCCCCACTCGCTGAAAGTAGGGAAAAACCCACACAGCAAGGAGGACCCAGCACAGCCAAAAAACAAATAAATAAACTTTAATTTAAAAAATTTTAAAAAGAATCAGTTGGGAAATGGGAGGGGAAATTTTGTTATTCTTCTGGATGCTGCCATGGATATAACATGACCAAAAAAGAACCACATGGACCATTTTCCCAAAAACAATTTTTCAAAATATATGAAAGCACTTTTGCAAATTGTGAAACACAGACCATTGACCTACTTGTTGCATAACAGTGTAAACATAACAGTGTAAACATAAAAATTTATATCATTATGGAAAATAAAAACAAAGAAAACCTATGCAGCCTGACGGAGAGATCAACTACTATTACAGCAAAGTAACTTGGGTACAACTTGATACCCAATATAATATTGATAATGAAAGCAAGGAGAGACAGAAACAAGTCCCCTTTCATTTGACTGTCTAGTTTTCATTGTCTCTGCTCTTTGATTTAAACAATACCTGAAACATTGAAATAACTTTGAAAAAAGCAACTCAGTTTTATTAACATTTCCTTTTTCCATTTTTCAAGTTGATTGGTTGGATTCTCAGTTAAGGAGGCACAGAATTTAGCTGGGAAAATAGCATTAGGAAAAGTGAAAATGAAAAATGGAAGATTTGTATAAAAAAAGAGTAAAGTCATGAAGACTAGATTTTTATGGAATCACAAAGATAATTCTATTCAACCAAAAATTTTAATATGAGAATACTGAGTTTAGGGAACTCAGGGCATTGATCCAAGTTCCTCCCTTTAATGGGGTTACAGAGAGAAGGAAAACAAATCACCCTCGACTCTTCATTCAGATCTTTCTCTACTGCATCTCAGCAATGGTATTGACAGTTGAAAGTTTAAGTTGAATTTCATCTTTATATTTTATTATTTTTTCAGAGACATGCTGCCCACCTTCCTCTGCAATCAATGGATGTGCAGAATCAGACCACAGTGACTGAATTTATCCTGACCGCCTTCCCTGCTCTTCAGAAGCTTCAGATTTTCCTCTTCGTGGTCCTCTTGTTTACTTACATGCTCACTCTAATAGGAAATGGTGTCATCATTTCCCTAATACGGGCTGATAATCGCCTCCAAACCCCAATGTACTTCTTCCTCAGTAATTTGTCATTGCTGGACATTTCATACACTACCTCAGTTACCCCCAAATTGTTATCCTTTCTCCTCAAGGACAAGAAAACCATATCTCTTGCAGGCTGCATCAGCCAAACATACTTCTTCTTCTTCCTGGGGACAGTGGAGTTCATCCTGCTGGTGGTGATGTCCTTTGACCGCTATGTGGCCATCTGTAACCCCCTGCGCTACACCGTCATCATGAACAGCAGGGTGTGTCTCCTGCTGGTTCTGGGCTGCTGGGTGGGGGCCTTCCTGTCGGTGCTCTGCCCGGTTATTCTGCTGTCCAGGCTGCCCTTCTGCCAGAAGGAGATTAATCACTTCTTCTGTGACATCGCCCCTCTGCTGCAGGCGGCCTGCATAGACACTCGTCTCCTTGAGAGGATAAGCTTCCTCTTGTCTTCTCTCATCCTCCTCACCTCGCTGGTGATCACCACCGTGTCCTACACCTACATCATCTCTACCATCCTGCACATCCCCTCGGCCCAAGGGCGTCAGAAAGCCTTCTCCACCTGCGCATCTCACATCACTGTCGTGTCTATTGCCTACGGGAGCAACATCTTCATGTATGTGAGACCGAGCCAAAGTCAGTCCCTGGAATTTGACAAAGTGACTGCTGTCTTCACTATAATGGTGACCCCTCTTCTGAACCCCTTCATTTATAGTCTAAGGAATGAAACTGTAAAAGATGTTTTGAGAGATGCAGTCAACAAAATTATATCCTCACTGTACAGGAAACCTTGAAAGCCTGTTTCCTAAAAATGACACTTTGAGGACTTGCCTGGTGGTCCAGTGGCTAAGACCCTGTGCTCCCAGTGCAGGGGGCCCAGGTTGGATCTCTGGTCAGGAACTAGATCCCACAATGTGTAACTAAAGATCCTACATGCCTAATGCCTAATAAGTAAATAAATATTTAAAAAAACAAAAAGCAAAATGACAGTTTAAAATCTTGGACGCATTGTGGAGTAAAGTATGCTTGAAGACCATAAAATCAAAGATGTATAAGAAGAAATGGAAAACTTCGTGCCACATCAGATGCAAAGTCAAAGTCTAAAGGAGGTAATTCAGCCACAGAGGAAAAAAATAAAAACGGGGTCTGAACTCTTTTACTGGACTGTCTCACACACAGAATATCATTATTAAAGAATAATACTAACCAGGGTCAGAAAACCTGAATGTTAAGCCTGACTCTAATGTGTTTTTTTAAGCAGGTGACACAGCCTCTCTGACCTTCATTTCCTTCTGTAAAGTGGGGAATATAGCTTGTGTTTTTCCTTTTTGTTAAAATAAGCTTAACTGAGATAGTCTAAGACATGCAACCACATGTAATTAAAAGTGGACTCTTATCACTGGGCATTTCATCATTTGCAAAACTTTTGGCTTCATCCCTCCCAGCCAAATATTGTAGATAATAATTGTGAAAAATAACAACAAAACAAGGAAGAAGAGTAACATTTCTCAGTGTTGTACAGTGTACTTAAATGTACATATATATATCATTTAATCCTCTTAACAACCTTGAAAATCAGATAATTTTATCTCCATTTTATAGATAAGAAAACTGAAGTTCACTGAGCATCTTGCTCCAAACTACATCACTGATTTTGACTATGTATGTGCAGATATATGTGAACTCCAGCCTACTTCAGCACTTCCTTATATCATGAAATATTTAATGACAAGAAAGTTAACGCAGGAAACAAGTTAACATGGAAGTTATCCACTTTTTCTGAGATAAGAGCATTCCCTGCCAGTCCTCATTACCTAGAAAACCTGCAGACCAAGAAGTATCAGGATGAGGGAAAACAGACTTTGAGAAGCAATGGACTGAAAGGAAAACCAATTATTCAGAGGCAGTAACTGACAGTCTAGACTGATCACCTGTGGCAACTGGCCAATGTGGTCATCATCTATAGAGGAATTAATATCCTAGACTTCACCTGGTTGGGGGAAAACAAGTGGGGAAAAGTAACCAAGAGAGCTTAAGTAAAATGGGTATTTATTATAATAAGAAGAATACCGAATAAAACCCTAGGAGGTAAGAAATAGCAAGGTCTGCAAAGGAGCTAGAATCAGGATCTAGAAATCCTTTAAAAAACACAAGGCAGATATTCTCTTCCCTTTAAGTCTCTCACCAGCTCGGGGGTGGGGAGGGGGGTGCTTAATCTCTGTATTATCGATTTTTTTCCAAATATCTTGTGGTAGGCCAAATGAATGATGAACCCCAAAGAACCCCTAATACCTGATACCTGCAAATGTAACACACAGAGCACATAAGTAAAGGATTTTCACTTTGTAAAGGTGAATAAGAACTTGAAATAGGGAGAGGATACTGGATTGCCCAGATGGGTACTAACTGTAATCACAAGCATCCTTATATGAGAGAGCAGAGGGGAGATTTTACCACACAAAAGAAGGTAATGTGATCATGGAAGCAGAGATTTGAAGACGCTGTGCTGATGGCTTTGAAGATGGAGGAAGGAGCCGTAAGTCAAGGAATGCACCTTCAAAAGCTGGGGAAAAGCCAGGAAATGAATTCTTTCTCCCCTAAAGCCTCTGGTATGGCATAGCTGACAACCAAGTTTAGGCCCAGTGAAACTGACTTTGGATTTCTCTCCTCCAGAACTGTAACAGAACACATTAGTGTTGTTTTAAGCCACCAGTTTGTGGTAATTTGTTATGGCATCACAGCAAACTAGTACATACCTGATTCATGTTTCTTTCTCTGCAGACTATTTACTTCCATTTCTCTCTGCACAAAGAAAGTAATGGCTGCTTCAATTGTTCAAAAATATATGTATATTTCAATCATAAATATATTCAACAAATATATAACTATATACATACATATATATAGGATACATTCAAACATTTGAGATATACATTATTTATTTGTTGTTGCTGTTGTTTTTTACTAAGTCATATCCGACTCTGTGCAACCCCATAGACGTTAGCCCGCAGGTTCCGCTGTCTATGGGATTTTCCAGGTCAAAATACTGGAGTGGGTCGCCGTTTCCTTCTTCAGGGGATTTTCCTCACCCAGGGATCGAACCTGAATCTCCTACATTGGCAGGCAGATTCTTTACCACTGAGCCATCTGGGAAGCTCCATACATTATTTATATCAACATTTACCTTAAATTATCTGAGTTCTAAATCAAAATTTCTGAAAAGAGGATCAGATTGGTCTAATTGAGGTTCATGATGTCCTCACCTGATTCACTTATTTGTAAGAGGAAGGGGCTGGCAAGAGGTAAACTGCCCTCTGTCCGCACAGTCACTGAGCCAGTGCAATGGGTACAAGCATCCAAAAGAGAGCTTAGGAACAGGGAGAAAACAAGAGGCATCAGAAGACACTACCAGCTGGCCCTGGGTCATCTAGCTTCATAGACAAAGATGAAAACCTTAAGAATTAGCAGGAAATCCATCATGGGAGAGCAGGTAGAGAAAGTGCTATCTTCAGAATGGATTCAGAATATTATAAAAGAACATTGTCCATCAAAAGATCGAGCAGTGGACAAATGTGTAAAGATCAAAAGAAGATAAAAAGGATCACCAGGAATGAAGCGTTCATATAATTTCTGATCCATACTCATAATCAAACACTAATTAAGATGGAATTTTGAACAATATATCTTAGTGTCCTAAGGTACCATAACAAAATTAGTAGCTTAAAACAATACAGATTCATTATCTTATATTCTGTAGGTCAAGAGTCTAATACAGATCTCACCCAGCTAACATCCGCAGGTTGTATTCCTTTCTAGAGGCTTTAGGGGGAAATCAATTTTCTTCTCATTTGGATTGTTGACAGAATTCATTTCCTTGAAGTTTAGGACCAAGGCCCTATTATGTTGCTGACTATCAGCCAAGGACCAGTCCCAGTTTCTAGAAGGTGCTGCAGTCCTTGGCTCATTCCGCAACTTCCTCCACCTTCAAAGCCAACAACAGGGCTGCAAGCCTCTCTCTAATGTGTCAGATCTCTGCCCCTTCTTCTTCCATCTCCTCTCCGACTCAGCTGGAAAAAGTTCTTCCTTTTTAAGGATTTATTTGATTGGACTGAACCCATGCAAATAATCCACAATAACATCACCAACTCAAGGTCCACATCCTGAGCTACTTCTGTAAAGTCCCTTTGGCAACTAAAGTAGTGTAGAGCTGACCCTCCACATCCTTGAGTTCCACATCCGCTGATTCAACCAACTGTCAATCAAAAGCATTGGAAAAATTAAATTCCAGAAATTACCAGATAGCAAAATTCAAATTTGCCTCACGCTAACAACTGTTTGCATAACATTTACATTATTAGGTTTTATAGGTAATCTAGAAATGATGCAAAGTTTCAAGAGTATTGTGCACAGGTTTAGAAGCAAATAAAAAAAAAAAAACAAAGTTGCTCAGCTATGTCCGACCCTTTGTGACCCCATGGACTATATAGTCCATGGAATTCTCAGGCCAGAGTACTGGAGTGGGTAGCTGTTCCCTTCTCCAGGGGATCTTTCCAACCCAGGTATTGAACCCAGGTCTTCTGCTTTGCAGGCGGATTTCTTTACCAGCTGAGCCACAAGGGAAGCCCAAGAATACTGGAGTGGGTAGCCTATCCCTTCTCCAGCAGATCTTCCCAATCCAGGAATCGAACCAGGTTCTCTTGCATTGCAGGTGGATTCTTTACTAACTGAGCTATCAGGGAAGCCCTTACTATGCCATTTTATATAAAGGTCTGGAGCAGCAAGAAATTTTAGTATGGGGATCTTGTAAGTAATCCCTTTCAGATACCAAAGGGATGAGTGTAATACAGATCATGGGTATATTATATTCACAGGACAAGGATACCTTTAGGTGCCATTATTCTGCTTACCAATGTTAAATTGCTAGTAGTAATGATGCAGAATGTAAGAGTAAACAAGAGGACATAGTATGTTTTTTTTTTTAAGCAAATACTGAATCTTAAACTGTCTTTCATCATTTGTAGTCAGAAGAATTTACAAGCCCCAGAGGATGAAGAAAGACTGAAAAGCAGCAAAATTATTGGGAAGTTCCTATTTTAGTGAAGTGTTTGCTTTTATTTAAATTATCATCAAGTAAAGATAAATATAGTTGGCCCTTTGTGCTATTTTAACTTTTCATTAATCTATTAATTCCAAAAGCCCATTCTGGTATCATTTAAACAAAAAAGAAAATCCTGAACAAATGAGGTCATTTAAATATGAGGTAGGTACCCATATAGAGCGAGTCTCAGGTTGGACCAGTCTTGAAACTGAAAGTACAAGACTTCATAAACTTTGAAAAATCATATAAATATACTGTTTTTTATGTTGTTTGATATTATTCTTAAGATCAGTACTTACACTACCAGGTAATGATATTTATTTCTACAGTGATTCCAATTAGATTAACTTGGAAAATGGGAACTGCTTGTCCCAAATTTTAAGACAACTAGAAAAGTCTTCCCTCTTCCTGTACTCACCTGTGGCTAATGCTTCAAACTATTGTTTTTCGATATGGGAAATGGAGGCAGAAAATATACCAAACTAACTTGTAGACATTTTAGACAGTATCCACCTGTTAGAAAATGTATATTCCTACAACTACGGAGAGGGGCTTCCCAGGTGGCATTAGTGGTAAAGAACATGCCTGCCAACGCAGGAGATGCAGGAGAGGCTAGTTCCATCCCTGGATCGGGAAGATCCCCTGGAGAAGGAAGTGACAACTCACTCCAGCATTCTTGCATGGAGAATTCCATGGACCAGGCATCAGAGGAGCCTGGAAGGTTAGTCCATGGGGTCTCAAAGTGTCCGACCGGACTGAGTATGCAAAAACAGGCAACTACGGATAAAAGCCATCTTAACCAGAGAACCACTGTGTTATGTAAGGAACTCATCTATCCATTTATCAGCTAATTCTCACATATTCCTTCCTCCAGACTCAGCTGTAACAG
Source organism: Odocoileus virginianus (assembly GCF_023699985.2). Taxonomy (NCBI): domain Eukaryota; kingdom Metazoa; phylum Chordata; class Mammalia; order Artiodactyla; family Cervidae; genus Odocoileus; species Odocoileus virginianus. The sequence goes on from NW_027224281.1 coordinate 1,128,206, forward strand.
ATTTCTCAGTGAGAAGAACTGTGAATATACATCCCAATCAAATCACAAAAGTTCTCAAAGGAGTCAGTGAACTATACCAAGGCATTTATTTGGAGTGTGTCCAAAGTTTAGCTAAGCAGTACGCCCTCTGGGAGCGCATGATTCTGACTTCTATGGTCTCTGCTCCCTGCCCTGCAGTCCCACCCAGACCCGCACCCCAGATGCAGCGCTGCGAGGGAGGGCCCCACCTGCTCTTCCTGCCGCGCTGGAGCAACCGGGCTCCTCTCCGAGGCACATCCCCACGGTCCCTGCCAGCCGCCCACCCTCTTCCTCAGAGACCTGCTCCTGTATCTGGACGAGCTGTCACTGGACCGCATGATGCTGGAGCTGCAGGCAACCATCCTCAGAGATAGAGAACTTCAGAGCCATGTTCACCGGGCAGAAGAACTTCAGCTACAAACAGCCTTTCCAAGAGCAATTCCGTCCTTCCTGCACCAGGCTGGCGACCTCACCCACAGCAAGGGCACAGGCAAGAGACATCCATGCTTGGAAGCCACGTTTCTGCAGAGAACTGCAAACTGCAGCACCTGTGGGTTCAGGCGTCCTGTCCACCATGCCTGCAGGCCCCACCACCAGTGGGCTTCCAGGTCTTCATTTGTACCCTAAAGGTAAACTGGCTGGAAAGCAAACTGTGTTGTCAAAGGGGGCGTGAAGAAGATAGAATCTCAGTTCCAACAGTGGGAATGAGGTAGGAGACAGATGGGCCTCTGGGCCAGACACCAGGTGTTTGTCAAGTGGAGTAAAATTTAAACTTTGTTCTCACCCAGACAGTCCAAGGACAAGTGGCAAAAGCTGAGCTTAGTTAAGGTAAAGAGATAAGATGTCTACCCTTAGAGGTCAAGGAAGACTTCCCTGTCTGCACATGCGCAGGAAGCCTTCCGGAGGGTCAAAAAGGGAGGGGGCCCCACCCCATAATAAGTGTGGACATGCACCCACAGGCCTCTGCAGTGGGATCCATCTTAGAGAAAAGTTGCTTATGTATATTGAGGAGGGTTCACGGACCAGTCAGGTGTGAAGAAAGAAACAAGATAATTGGCCAAATGTAAACAAAGACCCAGAAGGTCTGTCGTATGTAGGTGATTTAGGTCACCTTACTGGGATCCTCATCCAGGTCTCCCACACTCCATCACAGACTGGGGCCACTTGAGCTAACCCGGCACCTCTGGGAAGGGCTCTCAGAAACACTGGACCTCACCGGACCTGTTACAGCCAAGAACAAAATCTGACTGCAGGTAGGATTTTTGTTGTTGTTTTACTTTAACCTTTGCTTCCCGTTGGTTTTGTTTATCAAAAGAATACTGTCCATACACAATGGCCTGCCCAGAGGAACCCGAATCTCTCTGCCTGAAGGTTAAACCAAAGTTCCTTTGTTCAGGACCTTGTCCAGCTGTAGGTGGTAGCAAGAGAGAAGAAATTAACACCTCACCCCCCAGCTTTGCCTCAGGGCTGGCCATTCCAGGAGATATTTGCACGATTAATAGTCCTTTTACTTTACTTCCTCACCTCCTCCTGCTCTGTGTTCAACAAAAGAAACTGGCTCCATACCCCAGTAAAGTGGCTAATTTGAGACACTAGTCAACTATCTTCTTGGTCAGCTGGCTTTCCAAACAAAGTCACATTCCTTTCCTCAACACCTCATCTCCTGACTTACTGGACTGTTGTGCCACCAGCTGACAGAGTGAGCTCGGACTCAGTAACAGACCTACCAGGCTGCTTTCCCAGGACCCCGTTTCTGAACACCCTTCTTGGACACTGTCACCACTCTTGTCAGGCACCACCTATGATCACCTGGCCCAAGTTCATCTGTGCCTTGGATGCCGGGGTGCTGGTGGGTTAACTTAGAAGGCAATTTCTAACTTTTCTTTGGCGGAGGGGGCAGGCCAGTTGCTGCAAAGGGCTGTAATACCTTTATAATGTCTTCTTCCTAAATTAGAGTAATTTAACAAGCCTGCCTGGAGGACTTCCCTGGTGGTCCAGTGGTTGACACTCTGCTTCTACTGCAGGGCATATGGATTCTATCCCTGCTCTAGGAACTAAGATCCCACATGCCATGCAATATGGTCAAAAAAAAAAGTTAACTGAAGCTGTGGCATTAACTGCTCCATGCTTTGGTCTGACCTGAGTTGATAAAATAGAACATATCCCCAAAACTTGGCCTTTGGAGCACAATTCAGGCTTTTTTATCACATAGAAAGTGAAGTGGCTCAGTCGTGTCCGACTCTTTGCAGCCCCATGGACTGCAGCCTACCAGGCTCCTCTGTCCATGGAATTTTCCAGGCAAGAATACTGGAGTGGGTTGCCATTTCCTTCCCCAGGGGATCCTCCCAACCCTAGGATTGAACCCAGGTCTTCCGCATTGCAGGTAGACGCTTTACCATTTGAGCCACCAAGGAAGCCCTTTGGGTCACATGGCTGAATCCCAGCACCATGAATCCCGGTGGTTTGGAGTGAGTCCTTGGGGGTAGAAGCAGCTGGAACCTGGGAACAGACCCACTGCAAACTATGCATGGTCAACGTGAGTTCCCAAGTTGAGAACAGAAATGGCCTGTACATGCCTGGTACTCTAGAAGGAAGATCGTAAAGAATCTGCCTGCACTGCAGGAGACCTGATTTCGATCCCTGGGTTGGGAAGATCCCCTGGAGAAGGGAATGGCTACCTACTTCAGTATTCTTGCCTGGAGAATCCCCATGGACAGAGGAGCGTGACTGACTACAGTCCATGGGATCACAGAGAGTCAGACACAGCTGAACGGCTTTCACTTTTCACTTTCACTCTGGAAGGAACTCAGTGTATATTTTCTGGTGGGCTTTGATTTTTTGTGTGTGAGTTTAATACCTTAAATCTATTGATTATATACACAATATACTTAATTTAGTTCTTCTCTGAACACCTTTCTCAGGTTCCATTTTCAAATTTATAACTAAATTAAATATTCTTTGAATATTTAAATTTTTATTGAAGTACACTTGATGTACAATATGAGTTCCATGTGTACAACATAGTAATTCACAATTTTTACAGCTTATTGTTAACATATTTTTTATAAAATATTGGCTCTATTTCTTGTGTTGTACAATATATTCTCATAGCTTATTCATTTTGTATGTAATAATTTGTACTTCTGAATTCTCTACCCCACTATTCCTTCTCTCCCAATCCCTCTCCCCACTGGTAACCACTAGATTTTCTATATCTATGGGTATGTTGCTTTTTTCTTAAATTCACTTTGTTGTATTTTTTAGATTTCACACATAAGTGAAATCATACAGTATTTGTCTCTGTCTGACTTATCTCACTTAGCATAATGTCCTCCAGGTTCCTCCATGGTGTTTCAAATGGTAAAATTTCTTCCTTTTTTAAGGCTGAGTAGTATTCCAATGTGTGTGTGTGTGTGTGTGTGTATCACATCTTCCATCTGTTGATGGACACTTAGGGTGATTCCATATCTTGGCAATTGTAAATAATGCTACTATGAACTGTGAACATGGGGTGCATGAGGTGTCCTCAAACATCACAGTGAAAGCTATTCACTCTTATGAGGAAGACTGAGAGTGATCTAGGGGGTTCAAGATTGTCAGTTTGATCTAGATACACCAGATGTCTCCACATCAAGTTGCCATAAAGGAAAAATTCTTTATGATCCTGATCCATTATCACAGATCAGATGATAACAGGTAGAGATGGAGCCCAGTTCAGTTCAGTCACTCAGTCGTGTCCAACTCTTTGCGACCCCATGGACTGCAGCACACCAGGCCTCCCTGTCCATCACCAACTCCCAGAGCTTACTCAAACTCATGTCCATCAAGTCGGTGATGCCATCCAACCATCTCATCCTCTGTCATCTCCTTCTCCTCCTGCCTTCAATCTTTCCCAGCATCAGGGTCTTTTCCAATGAGTCAGTTCTTTGCATCAGGTGGCCAAAGTATTGGAGTTTCAGCTTCAGCATCAGTCCTTCCAATGAATATTCAGGATTGATTTCCTTTAGGATTGACTGGTTGGATCTCCTTGCAGTCCAAGGGACTCTCAAGAGTCTTCTCCAACACCACATTTCAAAAGCATCAATTCTTCGGTGCTCAGCTTTCTTTATAGTCCAACTCTCACATCCATACATGATTACTGGAAAAACCATAGCTTTGACTAGACGGACCTTTGCTGGCAAAGTAATGTCTCTGCTTTTTAATATGCTGTCTAAGTTGGTCATAGCTTTTCTTCCAAGGAGCAAGTGTCTTTTAATTTCATGGCTGCAGTCACCATCTGCAGTGATTTTGGAGCCCAAGAAAATAGCTGAGAAACGTAAATTGATAAATGACAGACATGTAATTAGAAATTCAGAAAGAGAGGTGGTAGAAGGAAAGAAAAGAGTAAGTGCAATACTTTAAAGTGATAATGGCCAAGAATTTAAACTTCTCCAAAGAGGTAGGGGTATATACATGATTTTGGCTACGTACAATCCAGCATATATTATAGTAGAAGGTGGCTAGTGACTTAATCCTTGTAGAACTGGATGACAAGTGACACTTCTTGCTTTACCTACTTAAATAGCCAAGGAAGGCATACAAATAACCAACAAGTACATGAGAAGGTGCTTGACATCACTAACCAACAGGGAAAGCAAGTCAAAGCCACAATGAAATAATACCTAACACCTCTTAGGATGGCTGTCATCAAGAAAGGCAACAGATAATAAATGTTGACAAGCATGAAGAAAAAGGGAACCCTTGTGTATTGTTGGTGGGAATGTAAATTGGTATAGGTACTATAGAAAATAATATGGAGGTTCCTCAAATTTTTTAATAGAATAATCATAAGATCCAGTAATTCAATTCCTGAGTATATATTCAAAGGACAAAATTGGCATTTCAAAGAGATAGCTGTAATTTCATATTCACTTATGTCCACTTATGGATGAATGGATAAAGAAGATGAGATAGATGATATATAGATAGACAATATTATTTATTATTTATTCAAACTTTCAAAGAAGAAAATCCTGACTTTTGCCATAGCAGGGATGAAACTAGAGGACATTTTGCTACGTGAAATTATCCAGAAAGAGGGGATGAAACTAGAGGACGTTATGCTAAGTGAAATTAGCCAGAAAGAGAAAGAGAAAAACTGTATGATCTCACTTATTAAAAAATAAATCAAGTTCATTAAAACAGGAGAGTAGAGTGTTGGTTACTAATGTCTGGGAGAGGGGGAGATACAAAGATGCTGATCAAAAAGCATAAATTTTCAGTTATAAGATGAATAACCTCTGGGCATTCATAGATCATAGTGACAGTAGTTAATAATACTGTATTATGTGCTTGATACATGGTAAGATGGTAGACTTTAAGATCTCACACACATAAAAATCATAACTATGTGAGGGGAGATCTGCTCAATAACCTGACTATGATATTCATTTCACAGAGGATGTGTATGCCAAATCACATTGTACACTGTAAAACTATATTGTCAAATATACCTCAACAAAGATGAAAAATGAAGATAAATTAGGTGATTCCACCATCTATACACTTAAAAAAGAAATAACTGAAAAGACCAAGTGTTTGCAATGGTGTGGAACTACGGGACTCACTGACACAAAGAAAAATAACAGAACAACTCTGGGAAACACCTTGACAGTTTCTTACAGCGTTAAACATATTTACCATGTGACTCGGTAATTAAACTCCTAGAAATGAGTCCAAAAGAAAAGAAAACAAATATTCATATAGAAGTATGAACTCAAATGTTCACAGAAGCTTAATTCATAATAAATAAAAATTGAAAATAACTCAGGTGCCCATCTTCTGGTGAACAAATAAGGGAACTGTGTGATGAAGCAACTACTGACTCCTAAAACACTCAGATTAATCCCAAAGTCCCAGATTAAGTGAAAACTATATTCTGCAGGTTGAATTTATGTTCAAAAAGCTGGAAAAATCAAAATTACACATACAGAAAAAACATCAGTGGTTGTCAGGTGCTGAGGTAAGGACGTGACCACATTGACCTGCAAAAGGTCACATGAAATATTTGAGGTAAAATAAATATTTTAAACCATTCATGTAATGATGGTGGTGGGTATGTGACTATAAATTTGTCAAAAATCAACATATTATATCCTTAAAAGTGCCTATTGTGTATAAATCACCTCAATAAAATACTTTCTAAAAATATGTATGTGGGCATATAGCATATAAATAATCTCAGTTTGAAAAGCATCTTAATATTTCAATACGTTGTGAACATTTCTTACGTAAGTGTTCCAAGTTTTTAGTTCATTAAGGCTTTAAGTGTGTCTCTAAAATTTACTTTAAACAAACACCCAAGAGAGTCACTTAGGAGACCTTAACTTTCTAACTGTGATTAGTAACTTCAGTTCTAACATCCCAGGATTGCAGTAATAATAATTAACCTTTTTTTAATCCCAGAATCCCAAGAGCCATTCTAGACCAAATCTCTAAATATGACTGTAAAATCTTTAATGCTGGAATCACTTCAATATCCAGAAACTAATATTATTTCCAGGGGAAAGAAAAAGTAAATATGTCTAAAATCAAGTCACAATATGCCTGATGAATGAACAGAAGTGACTAAACAAAATAAAGGAAGTTTTTAGACAGTTCAAATGCAAATATGAATTTTTTGACGATCAAGATCATTGAAGTGAAATGATGTGCCTTTAAAAATAGTTTCACATCACTAGACAACAGAGACAGTACAGAATATTTTAGCGCCAGACTATCTCATAATGCCCTTTTGTTCTCTTCTAACCCAAGAGTCTGTGGTTTGAAGAGTTCCAAGTTTCTGGATAGAGGCATAGAAGATATAAAAATTAACTGAGTAGACAGGAAATTATATCCTCACAAGTGAGAAAAAATAATCTAAGATTTAGGAAGATTTCAGTCAGAAAGTCTTTCAGTCTTTTTGCCAGAGATAGAAACTGGAAGTCAGAGAACCTACTCTTAATGCACTGGGTCTGACTTTATCACTAAACTCACCATTCTGCTTTGTTGGCAAAAATGTGATCCAGACAACAAGCTGCTTGAAACTCAGGAAGATATTCTGAATTAAGATTCACCGAATGTGTAAAATAGATGATTAAATGATAAAATAACACTTGGAATTTAGTATTAGTCAAAACTTAGACTTTTTTCCTGGGACCAGACATTAGAGAAGGACAGATTTTCATTCAATGGAGGTGGATGAAGTACTTCGGCAAAAACTGAATAACCGTTGGGTGTGATTTTAAAGAAAGTGATGTATGTTACATGAAAAAGAGTCTCAGAGTAAGACTGAGAGAAATTTATATGGAATACAAAGTTGAAGCAATAAGAATGTAAAGAATAATGGATGGAAGGTTTGAGAAGAAATACCACAATTTTGAGGTTCTTAACATATTTGAATGAAGAAAATATCAGTTGTTCTACAATCAGTATGATGTAAGTACATTTTATTTTGCATGTATCCATATTTATATTTTACACAGTCTGAATCTTAATATATGGGTTTGCATGCGTATTTTATAAGTTAAAGTCCAATTACTGCCCTGCCAAAAAAACTAGTGATAGCAAAGTCAAATGCAATACCTTTGCTATAACTATGTAAATTCGTGTGTTTAATGTACCTCAGTTACAATTGAACTTTTTCACATTTTCCTTATAGCATCTCAGACCTACCCATCTCCAAATCTTAGTCCTTCTCTCTTCATCCTTCCTCAGCCCTATGTTCTTAAAGACATATTGAACATCAAGGTTAGGACCATCAATCTGACATCACAGCCATCCTCATTTTAGAGATGAGGAAGACAAGACCCAGGCTGCTTTAGAGTCTTATTAGAGATCATGAACTTCTAAGTGGCCAAACAAGAAATATAACACAGGTTCTCTGATTCCAAGACCTACTATACTCTCCATCTTTTTCCTACGGCCAAATTCTTGAAATGTGCAATTTTATGCAAATTTTTAGGATCCACAGGAAAAAAATGGTAGTGAGGAAAGTGACCAGAAAAAGAAAGCCTACGTTTGTCAAGGTTATAATTAAATTGTGATACACAGGTTGTCATGGTCCAGAGTCTTTCCTCCTGGACATGATGGGATCCTGAGGTCTAATAGAGACCATTTGTAATAGAAAAGGCTAACACAAACTTGGGTGTTTTTTGTTTCACTATCATGAATTTGAGAGACTCTACAAAGGAGAGCATTTTTAATTTTTCTCAGAGAAGTCTATTTTACCTAAATAAGGCAAAATAGAAAGTTCCCAATGCCATTTTTTTCCCAAAGGTATATGATCCTGTGATAACCATAGCAAAGAGCAACTCTGATTTCAAACATCCCATATTTTTATTATTTAAAAATGGCATAATGCTTTGAGGATATCAAATTATTCAAATTTTACAATATCAGAGGGAAATTAGGTTCCTATCAGGGCCATCAAAGACTATATAAGCTAGAAGGAAAATAGAGGATATTATAGAGGAGGTGGAACAGTTTACTAGATAAGTGGAAGAATAAATAGAATAGATGAGATGTAGCTTCATGAATATCCACAGTATTCTGTTAAGATACTTGTCATTCTCCAGTTCAGTGATGAAGGTGTGGAGGGCCAAAGAAAGGGAAAGTTAAAACGTTTCTACTTCTCTATAAAGTGTACTCTATGTTATTACTAGACTAAACCTCAGTATGAAGGACTTCCCTGTAGCTCAAATGGTAAAGAATCTGCCTGCAATGCAGGAGACCAGGGTTTGATCCCTGGGTCAGGAAGATCCTCTGGAGAAGGGAATGGCAATCCACTCCAGTATTCTTGCCTGGAGAATCCCATGGACAGAGAAGCCCTGGCGGGCTACAGTCCGTGGGGTCGCAAAGAGTCAGACACAACTGAGTGACTAACATACACACACACACACAAACCTCAATAACATTAATACTTTTTCACCCAGGTATGGTTACGCCTTTCCTGCAGTAGTAAACAGCTGAGAGGTTTATTATCTGGGTGCAGGAGCAGTAGGGGAGGAGTGAATATTAGAATATTTGTGATGGAAAGAGTTCCTGCTGGTATCAAGACCTTATTTCAGTAGGTGAGACTCTTCGGAGAACTTTGATAACATGAAATGAAACAAATTGCCTTGAAACAATTTGGAAGATTATGAGAGAAATAGAATAATGCATCTTGCAATTGTAAACTGTTCTCTTTCATTCTAGACTTTTTCCTTCCTGAGACCCTGTCTCTAAACCCTGAAAGATCAGGTCAATTAGGCACCTTGGTGTTTGGGTTCCTTTCTCATGCCTAGCTTCAACATTTTAGCAATCAGTTATTTATTAATAGAACTACATGGATGCCACATTAACAGCAAAAGAAAAGATGACACTCACCATGAGGATACAGTTATAATACAATCTGTATTTGATACATGAAAATGCAGGCTTCTGAGTTTACCTTTGCTGAGCAGCTGCAACTTTTTGCATGGGAGGAGTACATCAATTCTGATCTATTTATTTAATAAAATATGAGTGCTGTTTGTGCCCAAAGAATAGTCGTTTGAGTAGAAAGGATGCTGACCCTCAGTGGAAGTAAAAGATGTATTTAGACTAGAAAGGAATATGTAGATGATCAATACTCATTTATAGATGTGGGGCCAAGGATTAAAAAGAACATAAAAAGAGCTCTCCTACAAATTCACCAGCAAGTCAAGCTATTCAGATCCAATTACATTCAAAATTTACTCTTAAATAGATGGAAGCTATTATGCATTTTGTAAAGGAATTTACTTACCCAGAAATGTCAAATAATTCTACGAAACCAACATTTCCTAATTTAAAACAGGGAAGGTGAGTACTAAACTCTTACTATTAAAATAATACAGATTGTTAGATTTGTACAATAAATAAGTATTGAACAGCAATGAAGAAGCAAATGAAGGAGCAGAAAAGGTCACAGTCAAATTTTCAGATGGGAATTTGCTCAGAAAAGCATGTCTGTAAAGCAAAAACAGCCGCTAGGAGTAACGTATCCCAGCTAGAGCCTGAGGAAAACGCTTTCCTTTAAAGAGGAACCAGGTGGGCTCTAAGCTTAGAAAGAACCCAGCTCAGGGTTCATAATTTTCTTCTTTTAACTTGAAACCAAAAGATTATTCACAAAATATTACAACAAAGGACAGTGGGTCAATTGCATCCTATAGGCATGCAATAGATGTTCAGCAAATTTGAGCAGTATTCAGAGATAAGCTGAATGCTTCAAACACTATCTGCAACCTTTTTATTTATTTTTTATTTTTTGGCTGCAATGTGAAGCCATGTGGGATCTTACTTCCCGGACCACTGGACCATCAGGGAAGGCTCTCTGTGCCCATTTTTGAACTACTATTAATAATGTGATCGTCCAGTGGCTGAAAAGAATATATTGTATAGAAGTCTTATTTGTAGAAACCTGTTAAGAGTCACTTGGAGAATGGGAGGATAAAGTCTATTGTCCATGTAGCCATAGACATAACATTGCAAAGAACAAAAGAGAAGAACATTGACCATTTTCCCAAAGATGTTTTTCAAAATATATAAAATTGGTTTCACAAATTATGATACATATATTATTGACCTTGTATATTATACATACATATATATGATACATATATTATTACTTCCATAACAGTGTAGATATTTTAAAACATATATGATTATAGCAAATTTTAAAAATATAAAAACCATGGGGAATTCCCTGGCAGTCCAGTGGTTAGACTTGGTGCTCTCACTGTCAGGGTTCAGTCCCTGGTTGGGGAACTAAGATACTACAAGGCTCAAAGCAAGGCCAAAAAAATTAAATAAATAAATAAATACCACAGAACTTTATGGAGAATTCAATTACTACTAAATTAAAATAATATGTGTCCAACCTGATATTGTATTACCTCAACACATATAACAAAGGTAAGTATAAATAGAAACAAATATAAGTTCCCTCTCATTTGACTGCACAATTTTCATTTCTCTGCTCTTTGATTTAAGCAATACCTGAAAACTTGAAAAAACCTCAAGAAAACTAACTCAGCTTTATTAGCTTTCCATTTTCTCCATTTTCCAAATTGATTGACTTGATTCTCAGGTAGGTTTCTCCTCTTATGCTCAGAACTTAGCTTGGAAAACAGTAGGTCAGGAAGAGGGAAGTAGAAAAGAAGCATTGTATAAAAAAAGAATTAAAAGGTCACCAAGCTTTATGGAACTATGAAGATAATTTCCATCAACCAAAAATTTTAAATATGGCAAGACTCTTTGGAGAACACGTGTCATTTATCCAAGATCCTACATTTATTAGGGTCAGAGACAGGATGGAAGCAAATCACTCTTGACTCTCCATTCAGAGCTCTTTCTACTGCATCTTCTCGATGCTATTGGGAGTTTAAAGCCTATTTAATCTGACTTTCATCTTTATATTCTGTTTTTATTTTTTCAGAGGCATGCTGCCCACCTTGCTCTGTACTCAATGGATGTGCAGAATCAGACCACAGTGACTGAATTTATCCTGACCGCCTTCCCTGCTCTTCAGAAGCTTCAGATTTTCCTCTTCGTGGTCCTCTTGTTTACTTACATGCTCACTCTAACAGGAAATGGTGTCATCATTTCCCTAATATGGACTGATAATCGCCTCCAAACCCCAATGTACTTCTTCCTCAGTAATTTGTCGTTTTTGGACATTTTATTCACTAGCTCAGTTACCCCAAAACTGTTATCCTTTCTCCTCAAGGACAGGAAGACCATATCTCTTGCAGGCTGCATCAGCCAAACATACTTCTTCTTCTTCCTGGGGACAGTGGAGTTCATCCTGCTGGTGGTGATGTCCTTTGACCGCTATGTGGCCATCTGTAACCCCCTGCGCTACACCGTCATCATGAACAGCAGGGTGTGTCTCCTGCTGGTTCTGGGCTGCTGGGTGGGGGCCTTCCTGTCGGTGCTCTGCCCGGTTATTCTGCTGTCCAGGCTGCCCTTCTGCCAGAAGGAGATTAATCACTTCTTCTGTGACATCGCCCCTCTGTTGCAGGCGGCCTGCATAGACACTCGTCTCCTTGAGAGGATAAGCTTCCTCTTGTCTTCTCTCATCCTCCTGACCTCACTGGTGATCACCACCGTGTCCTACACCTACATCATCTCTACCATCCTGCGCATCCCCTCGGCCCAAGGGCGTCAGAAAGCCTTCTCCACCTGCGCTTCTCACATCACTGTCGTGTCTATTGCCTACGGGAGCAACATCTTCATGTATGTGAGACCAAGCCAGAGTCATTCCCTGGAATTTGATAAAGTGACTGCTGTCCTCACCATAATGGGGACCCCTCTCCTGAACCCCTTCATTTATAGTCTAAGGAATGAAAAGGTAAAGGAAGTTTTGAGAGATGCAATCAACAAAATTGTGTCCTTGTTGCACAGGAAATCTTGAAAGTTTGCTTGCTAAGAATGGCATTTTCACGTCTTGGACACAATGTGGAGTAAAGCATGCTTGAAGACCATAAAATCAAAAATATGTGAGAAGAAATGAAAAAGTTTTGTGCCTCATCTGATGCAAAGTATTACAATCAAGGTCCAGAGCAGACAAGTCAGACATCAAGAAAATAACATGGTCTGAACCTTAATTGGACCATCTCTCACACAAAACTGAATGAAATAAAGAAAAATACTGAACTAGAGTCAGAAAACCTGAATTTTAAGCCTGACTCTATCACTTTTTTGTCAAATAACCTCTCTAATCTTAGTTTCTCATCTGTGAAATGGGGAATATGGTTTGTACTTTTTCTTTTTTTTAGATAAAGTAGGATTAACGGAGATAATCTAAGTTATGCAACTACATGTGACTAAAAGTGAATCTTCTGAGTGTTTTAAGAATTTACAAGATGATGGGAATCATCCCTAACAGCCAAATACTGTAAATAATAATACAAAAACAGGGAAAAGGGTTAACATAAACTTGTGTTTGTACATGTAATTAAGTATATACATTTAACCCTCTTAACAACCTTGAGAAGCAGATTTTTTTTTTTTTTTTTTTTGCCACACACCACCTCAGCTTGTGGGCTTTGGGTTCCATAACCAGGAATTGAACTCTTGACAGTGAAAGCATGGAGTCCTAACTATTGGACTGCCAGGGAATTCTTAAGAAGCTGATGTTTTTTTCTCCATTCTACAGAGGAGAAAACTGAGGTTCACTGAGATTAAGTGTCTTTCCCCAAATAGATCACTAGTTTTGAATATATATATATGTTTATATGCATATATACAGGTACAATGGGGACAAGCATCTAAAAAGAGAGCCTAAGGGGCTTTCTGAGCAGTCCAGTGGTTAAAACTCTGTGCTCCCAAAGCAGGGGACAAGGGTTCAATCCCTGGTCAGGGAACTAAGATCCTGCATCCTGCATGGAATGGCCAAAAAGATAAAAAATAAATTTAAAAAGAGAGAGAGTTTAGGAAGAGGGAGAAGACAAGAGGCATCTCAGAGATCAAAATTAAGTCATTACCAATGTGGTCATGAATCTTCCGGCTACACAGACAAAGATGAAGACCTTAAGAATCGGCAGAGAATCTGTCATGGGAGAGCAGGAAGAGAAAGCACTGTCTTCAAAATAGATTCAGAATATTATGAAAGAACAATATCCAAAAAGAAAGAATATTGTCTGTCAAAAAGTAGAGCAGTGGACAAATGTTTACAGATCACAAGAAGATAGAAGGGGACAGTTACTGGTGGTCCAGTGGTTAGGACTCTGCACTTTCACTGCCAAGGGCCTGGGTTCAGTCTCACAAAAATAGAACAGAATCATCAGGAATGAAGCAGTCACATAATTTTCTGCTCTGTATTCATACTCAGACATTAATTAAAATGGGGTTTTGAAAGCTACTACATTTGTGTCCTATTGACACCATAACAAAATTAGCAGCTAAAACAATACAAATTGACTATCTTAGAGTTCTGCAGCTCAGAAGTCCAATACAGGTCTCACCAAGCTAACATTTGCAGACTGCATTCCTATCTAGGAGCCCTAGAGGAAAATCCATTTCCTTCTTATTTTGAGTTGTTCTTGAAGTTTAGGACCAGGGCCCTAGTATGCTGCTGCTGCCAGCCATCGGCCAAGGATCAGTCCTAGTTTCTAGAAGGTACTGCAGTCCTTGACTCATGGCCCCCTCTTCCTCCACCTTCAAAGCCA